>NW_027331923.1:1677229-1927229 GCF_048418815.1 Hemitrygon akajei
TTACAATTCAAATGCCAGGACTTAAGAACTTTTTTTTAAAGCTATTATTAATGCTTTTTTGAGTTAGTGATTTAGATGCATATCATATTATTACTGAGTTAAGTATTGTATGTAATGAGTTTTTGCTACAACAAGTGTATGGGACATTGGAAAAAATGTTGAATTTCCCCATGGGGATGAATAAAGTATCTATCTATCTATCTATCTATCTAGAGTGTGAGTAGCTTGGAGTGTCCCGTCTGACAGTGACCGGTCAGGGTAGGAGACAGCCGGAGAGACTACATCTGCTGTCCCGTCTGACAGTGACTGCAGGTCAGGGTAGGAGACAGCCGGAGAGACTACATCTGCTGACCCGTCTGACAGTGACTGGTCAGGGTAGGAGACAGCCGGAGAGACTACATCTGCTGTCCCGTCTGACAGTGACTGGTCAGGGTAGGAGACAGCCGGAGAGACTACATCTGCTGACCCGTCTGACAGTGACTGGTCAGGGTAGGAGACAGCCGGAGAGACTACATCTGCTGACCCGTCTGACAGTGACTGGTCAGGGTAGGAGACAGCCGGAGAGACTACATCTGCTGACCCGTCTGACAGTGACTGGTCAGGGTAGGAGACAGCCGGAGAGACTACATCTGCTGACCCGTCTGACAGTGACTGGTCAGGGTAGGAGACAGCCGGACAGACTACATCTGCTGACCCTGTCGGTATCAGCCCCAGGACACAGGAGAACACACATCGTAGTTTAATAGTCTCTGCGTTATTATTTAATATATAATTATTGTGTATATTGTTAATCTTTATTTTTAGTAAAGTCTGCACAGTTTTTAAACGTTGCTGCTGTAACGAAAGAATTCCCCATTGCGGATTAATAGTATTTAATAATAATAATTCTCAACCCCTTTATCACTCTCACCAATCAACTTCTCAGCTCTTCACTCCTCCCCGTCTCCCTGTTTACCCTATCAACTCACCTTCCCCCAGATTCTCCCTTCCTTTCCAGTCCTGAAGAAGGGTTTCGGTTTGAAACGCCGACTGTTCTCTCCTCTCCATCGTTGCTGCCGGCCCCTCTGATTTTCCTCCAGCATTTCCCGTATGTTGCTTTGGATTTCCGCATCTGCAGATTTTCTCCTGTTTGCTCACATGCGCATGCGCAGAGTTCTGAGGCGGTCCGAACTATCGCGCATGCGCTCAGTAAACGAGAGGCTCACAAGGACCGGCTGCAGGTAGGAGGGATCTCCGGGTGGGAATTCATCTCCGGTGTCTGAAACGCGATTGAAGGGCTATTACTGTGAGCTCCTGCCGCACTGCTCCTGCATCCCAGGACAGCCCCGGTCCGTTCCCTCTTCCTCAGCCCCACGATCCATACCCGGGCCCCGGGGAGCTTTCAGCTGATGAGCGCTGGAGCCGCCGCCATCTCTGCGGCGCATGCGCATCGCTAGATCTTTCGGTGGCTGACAGACAGGTTTCTCGCTCGTGCGGCCTTCTGGGTAAAGAGGCAGCCATGCGTGACTCTGTCAGCGTTGTCCCGGTACAGTCGGAGGAAATGTGAGCTAATGTCTCTCTCAAACGCTGCCGAGGTCCAGCTGTATACATGCTAAGATTAGTAACTCGGAACAAAAAGATATTTCCTAGTTAATCTTGGATGAAAAGTCTACCTTCCAATCAATTAAATTGTCAATTAGTGCTGTATGGCAAAAAAAATCCTTCCGTCAGATTTAGTTCCCGCTGGGTAAGGAACCCCTTTGTCCTCGAGGACAAGTGACTTGTGGCTTTCACATCACAAAAGTGCCACACTCCAATGAGAATAACTGCTGCCCTCCCATTCAAGATTGCTGGCATTGACATTAATGGATTCATCACTGTCAATCAGCTGGGGTGGGGATCCGAGTAATTAGAAAATCTCTGGGATTCTGTATGTTGTGACAATTGCTCTTTGTAGTGTTGTGGAGCATGGCCAGAACTTGAAATAATCCCAAAGGACAGAGACAAATTAAGCCAAGTCATAGGTTGATTGAACGCAGAAGCATCCTCATACAGACAGGAATACAGTCAGAGAATTTGATGGTCAGCCAGGATGACTGATCCGTGCCTTGTTAGAAGACGAGGAGTTCATATAGAGACAGAAATCCACAGTGTAATTACAGGCCCTTCGGCCCACATTGTTGCACTGAATGTGTAACCTATTTGAAAAACTGCCTATAATTTCCCTACCACATAGGGAACCATGTACCCTATGTACCATGTACCTATCTAAAAGTCTCTGAAAAGTTCCTATTGTACCCACCCTTTGTGTGAAAAACATACCTCTAACATCACCCTTGTACCTACTTCCAAGCACCATAAAACTATGCCCACCCTCCCTCCCCCCCCCCCCATGTTAGCCATTTCAATCTTGGGAAAAAGCCTCTTGCTATCCACACGATCAATGCCCCTCATCATCTTATTCGCCTCTATCAGGTCACCTCTCATCTTCCGTCGCTCCGACGTTCACTCAACCTATTCACATGAGGCATGCTCTCCATTCCATACAACATCCTTGTAAATCTCCTCTGCCCTCTGTCTATAGTATCCACGTCCTTCCTGTATTGAGGGGACCAGAACTGAACACAGTACCAAAAGTCAGGTCTAACTAAGGCCTTATATCTGTATATCTACTCTGCCCTCTGTCTGTAGTATCCACGTCCTTCCTGTATTGAGGGGACCAGAACTGAACACAGTACCAAAAGTCAGGTCTAACTCAGGCCTTATATCTGTAAATCTCCTCTGCCCTCTGTCTGTAGTATCCACGTCCTTCCTGTATTGAGGGGACCAGAACTGAACACAGTACCAAAAGTGAGGTCTAACTCAGGTCTTATATCTGTAAATCTCCTCTGCTCTCTGTCTATATTATCCACGTCCTTCCTGTATTGAGGGACCAGAACTGAACACAGTAGCAAAAGTGAGGTCTCACTAAGGCCTTATATCTGTAAATCTCCTCTGCCCTCTGTCTATAGTATCCACATCCTTCCTGTATTGAGGGACCAGAACTGAACACAGTACCAAAAGTGAGGTCTCACTAAGTCCTTATATCTGTAAATCTCCTCTGTCCTCTGTCTATAGTATCCACGTCCTTCCTGTATTAAGGGGACCAGAACTGAACACAGTACCAAAAGTGAGGTCTAATAAGTCCTTATATCTGTAAATCTCCTCCGACCTCTGTCTATAGTATCCACGTCCTTCCTGTATTGAGGGACCAGAACTGAACTCAGTACCAAAAGTGAGGTCTCACTAAGGCCTTATATCTGTAAATCTCTTCTGTCCTCTGTCTATAGAATCCACGTCCTTCCTGTATTGAGGGGACCAGAACTGAACACAGTACCAAAAGTCAGGTCTAACTCAGGCCTTATATCTGTAAATATCCTCCGACCTCTGTCTATAGTGTCCACGTCCTTCCTGTATTGAGGGACCAGAACTGAACTCAGTACCAAAAGTGAGGTCTAACTAAGGCCTTATATCTTTAAAGTTACCTCAGGGCATTTGAACTCGGTCTCATTGTTGATGTAGGCCTTCTTAACAACACTGTCAACCTGTCCAGCAGCTTTGTGTGCACGATTGACACGGACCCCAACATCTCACTGATCCTCCACCCTGCCAAGAGTCCTAACATTAATGTTGTATTCTGTCTTCAAATGTGACCCACTGAAAGGAACCACTGGGTTGAACTCCATCTGTCACTTCTCAGCCCAGTTCTGCATCCTATTGATGTCTGGCTGTAACCTCCAGACTATCCACAACAACACCAACATTTGTGTCACCGACAAACTTACAAACCCACCCTTCTGGAGACATAGGAAACCTACAGCACGAAACAGGCCCTTCGGCCCACTTAGCACTCTATTTTACTGAGCTGCATGTACCTATCCAAAAGTCTCTTCAAAGACCCTATCATATCTGCCTCCACCACCGTTGCCAGCAACCCATTCCACACACTCACCACTCTCTGAGTAAAAGACTTATGACTGACATCTCCTCTGTACCTACTCCCCAGCACCTTAGACCTGTGTCCTCTTGTGGCAACCTGGGAAAAAGCCTCGGACTATCCACATGATCATGCCTCTCATCATCTTAAACACTACTTCCTCATCGAGGTCATTTGTAAAAATTACAAAGAGGAGGGGTCCCAGCAAAGATCCCTGCTGAACAGCACTGGTCACCGTCCTTCATACAGCATCTACATCCACCCTTTGCCTTCTGTGGGCAAGCCAATTCTGGATCCACAAAGCAAGGTCACCTTGGATCCTTGCCTCATTAATTTCTCAATGAGCTTTGCTTGAGGAACCTTATCAAAAGTCTTACTGAAAGCCATGCCCACGACATCCAATGCTCTACCTTCATCACTGTGCTTTGTTGCATCTTCAAAGAATTCAATCCGGTTCGTAAGGCATGACCTGCCCTTAACAAAGCCATGCTGACTATCCCTGATCAGATTATGTCTCTCCGATTGTCTGAAGTCCTGCCTCCCAGGATCTTCTCCAACAACTTGCCCACCACTGAAGCAAGACTCCATAACATACAGGAGCAGAAGTAGGCCATTCGGCCCATCGAGACTGCACCGCCATTCAATCATGGGCTGATCCAATTCTTCCAGTCATCCGCATTCCCCTGCTTTCACCCAATACCCTTCGATGCCCTGGCTAATCAAGAAACTATCTATCTCTGCCTTAAATACACTCAATGACTTGGCCTCCACTGCCGCTCGTGGCAACAAATTCCACAGATTTACAACCCTCAGACTAAAGTAATTTCGGCGCATCTCAGTTCTGAAAGGTCGTCCTTCAATCCTGAAGTCGTGCCCTCTTGTCCTAGACTCCCCTACCATGGGAAATAACTTTTCCATATCTAATCTGTTCAGGCCTTTCAATGTTGAGAGTGTTTCTGTGAGAACTCCCTCATTCTCCTGAACTCCAGGGAATACAGCTCAAGAGCTGCCGGACGTTCCTCATGCGGTAACTGTTACGAACACAAAAGTCTCAGCAGCAATGGAACGCCTGGAGTCTGGTTTTGCTGTTAAGAAAACACTGTTTTATTAGTAACCACGTCATTTAGTAACTTAAACCAGGTAAATCAAGAGTTAATGCTGTTATGCATATACAGGTGTAAATGTTTAAATCTCCGAACTTCTTTAAGCTTAGGTGGTAAATGATACAGTCTTACGATGGTGTGGTAAGGAAATTCAATTTGGTCCACGGGATTGAAGTGAGAGAGATGTGTAATCCAAGTAAACAGATGTTGTCAATCCTCCTCGATGTCCTCCAAATCTTCCAAGTTAGCCAAACATGACCAGCTTAAGAGCGCCATCTTCAAGTGATAATCTACCAACCCAAGCAAGGGTTAGACACACCGGTAGATTCCACAGGGTTGCCCTCAAACGCACTGATAGTCATGGGTCGATTCCTCTTCATCGATCCTCAGCCCCACCCTTGTGGGCACTTAAAAGTTCAGTGGCAATTCCGCCACCAGCCTTTGTGCATCTGCGTGTCCCACTCTCTGTTTTCTGCTGACCAGCCAATGCTCCACCCACTTTAATAACTTCCCTGTCATACCATGGGCTTTTATCTTGCTAAGCAGCCTCATGTGCAGCACATTGTCAAAGGCCTTCTGAACATCCAAGTACACCACGTCTACTGCATCTCCTTTGTCTACCCTGCTTGTAATTTCCTCAAAGAATTGCAGTAGGTTTGTCAGACAGGATTTTCCTTTCAGGAAACCATACTGGCTTTGGCCTATCTTGTCATGCGCCTCCAGGTACTCCATAATCTCATCCCTAACAATCGATTCCATCAACTGCCAGCCATTGATGTCATACTAACAGGTCTATAGTTCCCTTTCTGTTGCCTCTGACCCTTCTTAAATAGCGGAGTAACATTTGCGATTTTCCAGTCATCTGGTATAATGCCAGAATTTATCGATTCTTGAAAGATCATTGTTAATGCCTCCACTATCTCTCCAGCTATTTTCTTCAGAACCCGGGGTGCATTGCATCAGGTCCTGGAGATTTATCCACCCTCAGACCATTAAACTTCCAGAGCACCTTCTTAGTCGTAATTGTCACTGCACACACTTCACTTCCCTGATACTCTTGAATGTCTGGTACGCATTCAATTCCTCTTACTTCTCAGCAACTCTCATTATAATATCTCCAGCGATATTTTGTATTGGTCCTATATCTACCCTCGACTTTCTTTTACCCTTTATATACTTAAAAAAAGCTTTCCTGTTACCCTCCCCATTTCTGAACTCAATCCATAGAGACTCATGACCCTATCATGTGGATAGGGTGGTGAAGAAAGCTTTTGGTATGCTGGCCTTTATAAGTCAGAGCATTGAGTACATGTAATGTTAAAACTGTACACGGTATTGGTAAGGCCAAATTTGGAGTATTGTGTACAGTTCTGGTCACTGAATTATAGGAAAGATATCAACAAAATAGAGAGAGTACAGAGAAGATTTACTAGACTGTTACCTGGGTATCAGCACCTAAGTTACAGAGAAAGGCTGAACAAGTTAGTTCTTTATTCTTTGGAGCGTAGAAGGTTGAGAGGGGACTTGATATTTAAAATAATGAGGGGGATAGATCAAGTTAGATAGATAGATAGATAGATAGATACTTTATTCATCCCCATGGGGAAATTCAACATTTTTTCCAATGTCCCATACACTTCTTGTAGCAAAAACTCATTACATACAATACTTAACTCAGTAATAATATGATATGCATCTAAATCACTAACTCAAAAAGCATTAATAATAGCTTTAAAAAAAGTTCTTAAGTCCTGGCAGTTGAATTGTAAAGCCTAATGGCATTGGGGAGTATTGACCTCTTCATCCTGTCTGAGGAGCATTGCATCGACAGTAACCTGTCACTGAAACTGCTTCTCTGTCTCTGGATGGTGCTATGTAGAGGATGTTCAGGGTTTTCCATAATTGACCGTAGCCTACTCAGCGCCCTTCGCCCTGCTACCGATGTTAAACTCTCCAGTACTTTGCCCACGACAGAGCCCGCCCTCCTTACCAGCTTATTAAGACGTGAGGCGTCCTTCTTCTTAATGCTTCCTCCCCAACACGCCACCACAAAGAAGAGGGCGCTCTCAACAACTGACCTATAGAACATCTTCAGCATCTCACTGCAGACATTGAATGACGCCAACCTTCTAAGGAAGTACAGTCGACTCTGTGCCTTCCTGCACAAGGCATCTGTGTTGGCAGTCCAGTCTAGCTTCTCGTCTAACTGTACTCCCAGATACTTGTAGGTCTTAAACTGCTCCACACATTCTCCATTAATGATCACTGGCTCCATATGAGGCCTAGATCTCCTAAAGTTGACGTGGATAGGCATTTTTCATTGAGAGTAGGGGAGATTCAAACAAGTGGACATGATCTGAGAGTTGGGGGGCAAAAGTTTAAGGGTAACACGAGGGTGAATTTCTTTACTCAGAGGGTGGTAGCTGTGTGGAATGAGCTTCCAGTAGAAGTGGTAGAGGCAGGTTTGGTATTGTCATTTAAAGTAAAGTTGGATAGGTATATGGACAGGAAAGGAATGGAGGGTTATGGGTGAGTGCGGGACAGTGGGACTAAGTGAGTGTAAGCGTCAGCACGGACTAAAAGGGCCGACATGGCCTGTTTCCGTGCTGTAATTGTTATATGGTTACACCTTACAATCCTATGTCATCTCTTTCCAATGATTTAATATTATTTTTATCCATAGAGCCATACCACCCTCTCTGCCCAGTAACCTATCATTCTGATACACCGAATATTCTTGGACATTCAACTCCCAATGGCAGCCACCTTTTATCCAAGTTTCAGAGATTGTCCAATTTGCCAATCTGCTGCTGAATTTCAAGATCGTCCATTTTAATCCTCATGCTCTGTACATTCAAATAACACTCTCAGCCCAGGATTTGTTGCTTTCTGTTTTAACTGCCCCACATCTCTATTGCCCTGTTCCTCATGCCACTGGCTTTGATTAAGCCTCATCTCCTGACCATTCTTTCTACAATCTCTGTTGCACGCTATCTTCGATTTATTTCTGTTTCCCTTTTCCTCAGCCCCATCACTCCGATTCCCATCCCCATACCAAATCAGCTGAAACCCTCCCTAACAGCTCTATTAAATGTGCCGGCTAGGATATTGGACCCCTTCGGGTTCAGGTGTAACCGGTCCTCTTTGTACAGGTCGTACCTCCCCCAGAAGAGGCCCCAGTGATCCAGGAATCTGAAGCCCTGCCCCCTACACCAGTCTCTCAGCCACACATTAATACCCCTGATCATGCTATTTTTGCCCTCGCTAGCACGTGGCACAGGCAGCAATCCTGAGATTACTACCCCAGAGGTCCTGCCTTTCAGCTTCCTACAGAACTCCCTGAATTCTCTCCTCACGTCCTCCTCCCTTTGTCTACCTGTGTCATTTATACCAACGTGTACCGAGACTTCTGGCTGGTCACCCTCTCCCTTCAGAATACTCTGCACCCGATCTGAGAGATCCCGTACCCTGGCACCTGGGAGGCAACACACCACGCGTGTATCTCTGTCAGGCTTGCAGAACCTCCTGTCCGTTCCCCTCACTATTGAATCCTGTGACTACTGCATTCCTCATCTTCCTCTTTCCCTTCTGCACCACGGAACCAGGCTCAGTGCCAGAGACCCGATCGTCATGGTCGTCCTCCGTCAGGTCATCCCCTCAACCGCATCCAAAGCGAGGTAACGATTACTGAGGGAGATGGCCATTGGGGCACTCTCCACCCACTGGTCTATAATTTCTGGATTCCCTCTACTCCATTCCCTTAACAAGGGAACAATGTCTTCCAATCCTCTGGTGCATCTCCCTTCCTGAGTGGTAATACAAAGGTCATCACCAGAGGCTCAGCAATCTCCTACCTCGCTTCCCACAGTAGCCCAGGGTATATCTCAGGTTGAGTTGCTCCAGCTTGAGTTGATCTGGGTAAAATTGTGATGCCACAGCTCACATTGAGAGGAGATCTTACAGAAACATGTAAAATTATGAAAGGGGTAGATAAGCCAGAGGCAGGAAAGTTGCTTCCACTGGTAGGTGAGGCTGGTACGAGAGGACATTGCCTCAAGATTGGGGGATGTGGGATGGAGTTGAGGAGGAACTGTTTTTCCCAGAGAGTGGTGAGTCTGTGGATTTCTCTGCCTAATGAAGCAGTGGAGGCGACCTCAGTAAATGTGTTTGAGACAACGCTTTATAGATTTTTGCATCGTAGGGGAATTAAGGGTTATGGCGAAACGGCGGGTCGATGGAGATGAGTCCATGGCCAGATCTGCCATGATCTAATTAAATGTCGGAGCAGGCTGGACCGGCTGTGTTCTCACCACAGACTAAAATCCCACCTGAAATATTCTCCTTCACCCATTGGTGTATTCCGCATTGTTGTTCATCCTAGGAGATAAAGATGTACCTCATTCCAGTTGGAATTGTATCTGTGTCTGAAATGAAGTTTTCTATCGTAACTCAGTGTTATCCACAGGAACCGGGTGCTGAGAACACACCAGCATTTGTTCACTGGAGATCAGTTCTTCAACTGCATTGATTGTACAAGGGATTCAAATGTCTGACTGTCTGAATTGCCAGATGATTGATCGCAGTGAGATATCATTCTCCTTCTCTCAGTGTGGGAAGGGATTCTCTCACAGCCTACCCACAGACAGGCCAGTGAGTTCACCATGGAGAGATATCATTCTCCTTCTCTCAGTGTGGGAAGGGATTCACTCACAGCCTACCCACAGACAGGCCAGTGAGTTCACTGTGGGGAGAGGCCATTCACCTGCTCTGTGTGAGGGAGGGGATCTACTCAGTCATCCAGCCTGAAGATACATCAGCAAGTTCACACCACAGTGAGATGCTCCACCTGTTCTGACTGCGGGAAGCAATTCATTCTGTCATCGATGCTAAAGATATATCCAAAAATTCACCAGTGAGGAGACGTTTCTCAGAGTGTGGGAAGGTACTGACACAATCAACCACACTACAGAGACACCAGCAAGTTCACACGGTGCCATGGCTGTTCCCCACCTCTGAATGGCGAAACGGATTCATTTAGTCATCTCAACTGAACGAACGTCACCAGTTCACACTGAGAAGATGCTGTTCACCTGCTCAGACTGTGGGAAGGAGTTCACTTCGTCATCTCAACTGAAGGCACACGGGCGAGTTCACACTGGGGAGAGGCCGTTCACCTGCTCAGACTGTGGGAAGGAGTTCACTCGGTCATCTCACCTACTGAGACACCAGCTGGTTCACACTGGGGAGAAACCGTTCATCTGCTCAGAATGTGGGAAGGCATTCACTCGGTCATCTCAACTACAGGAACATCAGCAAACTCACACTGGGGAGAAACCGTTCAGCTGCTCAGAATGTGGGAAGGGATTCACCCGGTCATCTGACCTGAAGGTACATCAGCGAGTTCATACTGGGGTGAGTCCGTTCACCTGCTCTGAATGTGGGAAAGGATTCACGCACTCATCCAAACTACAGAGACACTTGCTGGTTCACACTGGGGAGAGGCCATTCACCTGCTCTGAATGTGGGAAGGGATTCACTCAGTCATACAAACTACAGACACACTGGCTGGTTCACACCGGGGAGAAACCGTTTGCCTGCTCCGTATGTGAGAAAGGATTCACACGTTCATCTCAACTGAAGGAACATCAGCGAATTCACACTGGGGAGAAACCGTTCACTTGCTCAGACTGTGGGAAGGAGTTCGCTCGTGCAGCTCAGCTGAGCGTACATCAACGATTTCACACTGGGGAGAAACCGTTCAGCTGCTCTGAATGTGGGAAGAGATTCACTCTGTCATCTGACATGAAAATACATCAGCGAGTTCACACTGGGGAGAGGCCGTTCACCTGCTCGGACTGTGGGAAGCGATTCATTCGGTCATCTGAACTGAACACACATCAGTGCTTTCACACTGGGGAGAAACCATTCATTTGCTCAGACTGTGGGAAAAGATTCACTCTGTCATTTCGTCTACTGAGGCACCAGTTAGTTCACACTGGGGAGAAACCGTTCATCTGCTCAGACTGTGGGAAGGAGTTCGCTCGATCATCTGGCTTGAAAGTGCATCAGCGAGTTCCCACTGGGGAGAGGCCGTTCACCTGCTCAGACTGTGGGAAGGAGTTTGCTGGGTCATCGGACTTGAAAATACATCTGCGAGTTCACATTGGGGAGAGGCCGTTCACCTGCTCTGTGTGTGGGAAGGGATTCACTCACTCATCCACCCTACAGAGACACCAGCTGGTTCACACTGGGGAGAGGCCGTTCACCTGCTCTGTGTGTGGGAAGGGATTCACTCACTCATCCACCCTACAGAGACACCAGCTGGTTCACACTGGGGAGAGGCCATTCACCTGCTCTGAATGTGGGAAGGGATTCACTCAGTCATCCAACCTTTTGTCACACCAGCGAATCCACACTGGGGAGAGGCCGTTCACCTGCTCAGATTGTGGGAAGGCATTCGCTCACTCATCCACCCTTTTGTCACATCAGCGAATCCACACTGGGGAGAGGCCATTCACCTGCCCTGAATGTGGGAAGGGATTCACTCGGTCATCCAAGCTACAGAGACACCAGTTAGTTCATTCTGGGGAGAAACCAATCGCTTTCTCAGATTGTGGGAAGGGATTCACTTAGTCATCTGACTTGAAGCTGCATCAGCGAGTTCACACTGGGGACAGACCGTCAGACTATAAGATATAAGACCAGAATGAGGCTGTTTACCCCATCGAGTCTGTTCTGTCATTTTATCGTGGCTGATCCAAATTCCCTCTCTGCTCCAATCTCCTGTCTTGTCCCCGTATCCCTTCATGCCCGGATCAATCAAGATTCTATCCACCTCTGCCCTAAATGTACATAAAGAATTGGCCTCCACAGCTGCCTGTGGCACGCAGTACCGCAGATTCACCACTCTCTGTCCGTTCTCTGTCATCTCCGTTCTGAAAGGACACCCCTCTATTCTGATGCTCTGTTCCCTGGTCGTAGACTCTTCCACCACAGGAAGCATCCTTTCCACATCCACTCTATCAAGCCCTTCCACAGTTTGATAAGTTTCAATGAGATCAGCCCTAATTCCTCTGCTGATACAGGCTCAGGCCCATTGAGCGCTCTTCATATGACAATCCATTCAATCCTGGAATCTGTTTTTGTGAACATACTTTGAACCTTCTCCAGTTTCAGCACATCCTTTCCAAGATAAGGAGCCCAAACCTGTACTCCAAGTGAGGCCTCACCAGTGATTACCAACTTCCCAAATTACATCCTTGCTTATATATTGTAGATCTCTGGAAATGAATGCTAACGTTGCATTTGCCTTCCACACCACAGACTCAACCTGCAAATTAGCTGTTAGGGAATCCTGAACATGGACTCCCCGTGTCCCTTTGCACCTCAGTTATTTGGTATTTTCTGTCCATTTCGAAGAAGTTAACACTTTCATTTCTTCTACCAAAATGTATGAACATACACTTCCCAGCACTGTATTCCATCTGCTGTTTTTTTTTCCCATTCTCTAAATCTATCTCAGTCCTTCTGTACCCTCTCTACCGAAAACTACCTGCCCCTCCTCATGTCTTCATATCGTCTGCAAACCTTGTAACAAAGACAGCAATTCCGTCTTCCAAACTATTGGAATATAACACAAATCACCAGTCCGAACACAGAGCCCTGAGGAACACCAATAGTAACTGGCAGCCAGCCAGAGATGGCTCCCTTTATTCCCAGTCTTTGCCTCCTACCATTCAGCTTGTCATGGTCCGGTCTGTGACGTCTGCGTTCTGGTTCACGGTCCGGTCCATGGACTCTGGACTCCAGGTCTTCTGGCTGTCCATTGTTTCATTTGGGCTTAATCACAGGCACCTGATTCTCAAATTGGGGCTGGAATATAAGTGGCCCTGGGTTCAAGTGTAGGTGCGGGTTGGTCTTGTCAGTATCCTGTTCTTGCCTCTGTGGGGTTCGTCTTGACAGTATCCTCTCCTTGCCGCCGTTGGGTAAGACAGGCCTGAGGCTGGACTGTTCCTTTCCCTTCCCCTTCATTCAGCAACCCACGCCTGAAGCCTTGCCTGCAACCTCGCCTGCGTCCTCCCCTGTTATCACTGTCAAGTTTAACCGCTGGAGTGAGACTAGAGCCTTGCCCCTCCAACAGAAGAAACTATCCATATCCTCCATATCCTCCGTGTCACACTGGAACGTACCAATGCAGAACTCCAGAAAAATATGCTCTGAACCTGTACCCCTCCATAACCTCCCTGTCTCACTGGAACGTACCAATGAAGAACTCCACATAAATATGCCCTGAAACTGTACCGCTCCATAACCTCCCTTCCTCACTTTAACGTACCAATGCAGAAAAACACACAAATGTGCCCTGAACCTGTACACCTACAAAACCTCCCTGTCTCATTGGAACGTACCAATGCAGAACTCCAAAAAAATATGCCCTGAACCTGTACGCTCCAAAATCTACCTGTCTCACTGGAACGTACCAATGACGAACTCCAAACAAATATGCCATTATCCTGTACGCCTCCATATCCTCCGTGTCTCACTGGAAGGAACCAATGCAGTACTCCACACAAATATGCCCTGAAACTGTACCCCTCCATAAACTCCCTGTCTCACTGGAACGTACCATTGCAGAACTCCAAAAAAATATGCCCTGAACCTGTACCCCTCCATAACCTCCCTGTCTCACTGGAACGTACCAATGCAAAACTCCACCCAAATATGCCCTGAACCTGTACCCCTCCATAACCTCCCTGTCTCACTGGAACGTACCAATGCAAAACTCCACCCAAATATGCCCTGAACCTGTACCCCTGCATATCCTCCGTGTCTCACTGGAATGCTCCAATGCAGAACTCCACATAAATATGCCCTGAACCTGTACACCTCCATAACCTCCCTGTCTCACTGGAACGTACCATTGCAGAACTCCACACAAATATGCCCTGAAACTGTACCCCTCCATAACCTTCCTGTCTCACTGGAACGTACCAATGCAGAACTACACAAAAATATCCCCTGAATATGTACCCTCCCAAACCTCCCTGTCTAACTGGAACGTACCAATGCAGAACTCCACACAAATATGCCCTAAATCTGTACCCCACCATAACCTCCCTGTCACACTGTAACGTACCAATGCAGAACTCCACACAAATATGTCCTGTACCTGTACCCTTCCATAACCTCCCTGTCTCACTGGAACGTACTAATTCAGAACTACACACAATAATGCCCTGAAACTGTACCCCTCCATAACCTCCGTGTCTCACTGGAATGTACCAATGCAGAACTCCACACAAATATGCCCTGAACCTGTACACCTCCATAACCTACCTGTCTCACTGCAACGTACCAATGCAGAACTCCACACAAATATGCCCTTAACCTGTACAGTTCCAAAACATCCCAGTCTCACTGGAAAGTACCAATGCAGAACTGCACACAAATATGCCCTGAACCTGTACCCCACCATATCCTCCGTGACTCACTGGAATGTTCCAATGCAGAACTCCACATAAGTATGCCCTGAACCTGTACCCCTCCATAACCTCCGTGTCTCACTGGAACGTACCAATGCAGAACTCCACACAAATATGCCCTGAAACTGTACCCCTCCATAACCTCCCTGTCTCAGTGGAACGTACCATTGCAGAACTCCAAAAAAATATGCCCTGAACCTGTACCCCACCATATCCTCCGTGTCTCACTGGAATGTTCCAATGCAGAACTCCACATAAGTATGCCCTGAAACTGTACCCCTCCATAACCTCCCTTTCTCACTGGAACGTACCAATGACGAACTCCACACAAATTTGCCATGAACCTGTATCCCTCCATATCCTCCGTGTCTCACTGGAACGTACCAATGCAGAACTCCACACAAATATGTCCTGTACCTGTACCCCTCCATAACCTCCCTGTCTAACTGGAGCGTACCAATGCACAACTCCACAAAAATATCCGCTGAATATGTGCCCTCCATAACCTCCCTGTCACACTGGAACGTACCAATGCAGAACTCCAGAAAAATATGCTCTGAACCTGTACCCCTCCATAACCTCCCTGTCTCACTGGAACGTACCAATGAAGAACTCCACATAAATATGCCCTGAAACTGTACCGCTCCATAACCTCCCTTCCTCACTTTAACGTACCAATGCAGAAAAACACACAAATGTGCCCTGAACCTGTACACCTACAAAACCTCCCTGTCTCACTGGAACGTACCAATGCAGAACTCCACAAAAATATGCCCTGAACCTGTACGCTCCAAAATCTACCTGTCTCACTGGAACGTAACAATGACGAACTCCAAACAAATATGCCATTAACCTGTACGCCTCCTTTTCCTCCGTGTCTCACTGGAATGAACCAATGCAGAACTCCACACAAACATGCCCTGAAACTGTACCCCTCCATAACCTCCCTGTCTCACTGGAACGTACCATTGCAGAACTCCAAAAAAATATGCCCTGAACCTGTACCCCTCCATAACCTCCCTGTCTCACTGGAACGTACCAATGCAAAACTCCACCCAAATATGCCCTGAACCTGTACACCTCCATAACCTCCCTGTCTCACTGGAACGTACCAATGCAGAACTCCTCACAAATATGCCCTGAAACTGTACCCCTCCATAACCTCCCTGTCTAACTGGAGCGTACCAATGCAGAACTACACAAAAATATCCGCTGAATATGTGTCCTCCATAACCTCCCTGTCTAACTGGAACGTACCAATGCAGAACTCCACACAAATATGCCCTAAATCTGTACCCCACCATAACCTCCCTGTCACACTGTAACGTACCAATGCAGAACTCCACACAAATATGTCCTGTACCTGTACCCTTCCATAACCTCCCTGTCTCACTGGAACGTACTAATTCAGAACTACACCCAATAATGCCCTGAAACTGTACCCCTCCATAACCTCCGTGTCTCACTGGAATGTACCAATGCAGAACTCCACACAAATATGCCCTGAACCTGTACACCTCCATAACCTACCTGTCTCACTGCAACGTACCAATGCAGAACTCCACACAAATATGCCCTTAACCTGTACAGTTCCAAAACATCCCAGTCTCACTGGAAAGTACCAATGCAGAACTCCACACAAATATCCGCTGAATATGTGCCCTCCATAACCTCCCTGTCACACTGGAACGTACCAATGCAGAACTCCAGAAAAATATGCCCTGAAACTGTACCCCTCCATAACCTCCCTTCCTCACTGGAACGTACCAATGCAGAAAAACTCACAAATGTGCCCTGAACCTGTACCCTCCCCAACCTCCCTGTCACACTGTAACGTACCAATGCAGAACTCCACACAAATATGTCCTGTACCTGTACCCTTCCATAACCTCCCTGTCTCACTGGAACGTACTAATTCAGAACTACACACAATAATGCCCTGAACCTGTATCCTGCATAACATCCCTGTCTCAGTAGAATGTACCAATGCAGAACTCCATACAAATATTCCCTGAACCTGTACACCTCCATAACCTACCTGTCTCACTGGAAAGTTCCAATGCAGAAATGCACACAAATTTGCCTTGTAACTGTAACCCTCCACAACCTGCGTCTCTCACTGGAACGTACCAATGCAGAACTCCACAAAAATATGCCCTGAAACAATACCCTCCATAACCTCCCTGTCTCACTGGAACGTACCGATGCAGAACTCCACACAAATATGCCCTGAACCTGTACACCTCCATAACCTTCCTGTCTCACTGGAACGTACCAATGCAGAACTCCACACAAATATGCTCTTAACCTGTACAGCTCCAAAACATCCCTGTCTCACTGGAAAGTACCAATGCAGAACTCCACACAAATATGCCCTGAACCTGTACCCCTCCATAACCTCCGTGTCTCACTGGAATGTTCCAATGCAGAACTCCACACAAATATGCCCTGAAACTGTACCCCTCCATAAACTCCCTGTCGCACTGGAACGTACCAATGCAGAACTCCACACAAATATGCCCTAAACCTGTACCCCACCATAACCTCCCTGTCACACTGGAACGTACCAATGCAGAACTCCACAAAAATATGCCCTGAACCTGTACCCCTCCATAACCTCCCTGTCTCACTGGAAAGTACCAATGCAGAACTCCACATAAATATGCCCTGCAACTGTCCCTCTCCATAACCTCCCTCTCTCACTGGAACTTACCAATGCAGAAAAACACACAAATGTGCCCTGAACCTGTACACCTACATAACCTCCCTGTCTCACTGGAACGTACCAATGCAGAACTCCACAAAAATTTGCCATGAACCTGTATCCCTCCATATTCTCCGTGTCTCACTGGAATGTACCAATGCAAAACTCCACAAAAATATGCCCTGAACCTGTACGCTCCAAAACCTACCTGTCTCAGTGGAACGTACCAATGACGAACTCCACAAAAATATGCCCTGAACCTGTACGCTCCAAAACCTACCTGTCTCACTGGAACGTACCAATGCAAAACTCCACAAAAATATGCCCTGAACCTGTACGCTCCAAAACCTACCTGTCTCACTGGAACGTACCAATGCAGAAAAACACACAAATGTGCCCTGAACCTGTACACCTCCATAACCTCCCTGTCTAACTGGAGCGTACCAATGCAGAACTCCACAAAAATATCCGCTGAATATGTGCCCTCTATAACCTCCCTGTCACACTGGAACGTACCAATGCAGAACTCCACAAAAATATGCCCTGAACCTGTACCCCTCCATAACCTCCCTGTCTCACTGGAACGTACCAATGAAGAACTCCACATAAATATGCCCTGAAACTGTACCCCTCCATAACCTCCCTTCCTCACTGCAACGTACCAATGCAGAAAAACTCACAAATGTGCCCTGAACCTGTACGCTCCAAAATCTACCTGTCTCACTGGAACGTACCATTGCAGAACTCCAAAAAAATATGCCCTGAACCTGTACCACTCCATAACCTCCCTGTCTCACTGGAACGTACCAATGCAAAACTCCACCCAAATATGCCCTGAACCTGTACCCCTGCATATCCTCCGTGTCTCACTGGAATGTTCCAATGCAGAACTCCACATAAATATGCCCTGAACCTGTACACCTCCATAACCTCCCTGTCTCACTGGAACGTACCAATGCAGAACTCCACACAAATATGCCCTGAAACTGTACCCCTCCATAACCTTCCTGTCTCACTGGAACGTACCAATGCAGAACTACACAAAAATATCCCCTGAATATGTACCCTCCCTAACCTCCCTGTCTAACTGGAACGTACCATTGCAGAACTCCACACAAATATGCCCTAAATCTGTACCCCACCATAACCTCCCTGTCACACTGTAACGTACCATTGCAGAACTCCACACAAATATGTCCTGTACCTGTACCCCTCCATAACCTCCCTGTCTAACTGGAGCGTACCAATGCAGAACTCCACAAAAATATCCGCTGAATATGTGCCCTCCATAACCTCCCTGTCACACTGGAACGTACCAATGCAGAACTCCAGAAAAATATGCTCTGAACCTGTACCCCTCCATAACCTCCCTGTCTCACTGGAACGTACCAATGAAGAACTCCACATAAATATGCCCTGAAACTGTACCGCTCCATAACCTCCCTTCCTCACTTTAACGTACCAATGCAGAAAAACACACAAATGTGCCCTGAACCTGTACACCTACAAAAACTCCCTGTCTCACTGGAACGTACCAATGCAGAACTCCACAAAAATATGCCCTGAACCTGTACGGTCCAAAATCTACCTGTCTCACTGGAACGTACCAATGACGAACTCCAAACAAATATGCCATTAACCTGTACGCCTCCTTATCCTCCGTGTCTCACTGGAATGAACCAATGCAGAACTCCACACAAATATGCCCTGAAACTGTACCCCTCCATAACCTCCCTGTCTCACTGGAACGTACCATTGCAGAACTCCAAAAAAATATGCCCTGAACATGTACCCCTCCATAACCTCCCTGTCTCACTGGAACGTACCAATGCAAAACTCCACATATATATGCCGTGAAACTGTACCCCTCCATAACCTCCCTTTCTCACTGGAACGTACCAATGCAGAAAAACACACAAATGTGCCCTGAACCTGTACACCTCCATAACCTCCCTGTCTCACTGGAACGTACCAATGCAGAACTCCTCACAAATATGCCCTGAAACTGTACCCCTCCATAACCTCCCTGTCTAACTGGAGCGTACCAATGCAGAACTCCACAAAAATATCCGCTGAATATGTGCCCTCCATAACCTCCCTGTCACACTGGAACGTACCAATGCAGAACTCCACAAAAATATGCCCTGAACCTGTACCCCTCCATAACCTCCCTGTCTCACTGGAACGTACCAATGAAGAACTCCACATAAATATGCCCTGAAACTGTACCCCTCCATAACCTCCCTTCCTCACTGCAACGTACCAATGCAGAAAAACTCACAAATGTGCCCTGAACCTGTACGCTCCAAAATCTACCTGTCTTACTGGAACGTACCATTGCAGAACACCAAAAAAATATGCCCTGAACCTGTACCACTCCATAACCTCCCTGTCTCACTGGAACGTACCAATGCAAAACTCCACCCAAATATGCCCTGAACCTGTACCCCTGCATATCCTCCGTGTCTCACTGGAATGTTCCAATGCAGAACTCCACATAAATATGCCCTGAACCTGTACACCTCCATAACCTCCCTGTCTCACTGGAACGTACCAATGCAGAACTCCACACAAATATGCCCTGAAACTGTACCCCTCCATAACCTTCCTGTCTCACTGGAACGTACCAATGCAGAACTACACAAAAATATCCCCTGAATATGTACCCTCCCTAACCTCCCTGTCACACTGTAACGTACCAATGCAGAACTCCACACAAATATTTCCTGTACCTGTACCCTTCCATAACCTCCCTGTCTCACTGGAACGTACTAATTCAGAACTACACACAATAATGCCCTGAACCTGTATCCTGCATAACATCCCTGTCTCAGTAGAATGTACCAATGCAGAACTCCATACAAATATGCCCTGAACCTGTACACCTCCATAACCTACCTGTCTCACTGGAAAGTTCCAATGCAGAAATGCACACAAATATGCCTTGTAGCTGTAACCCTCCACAACCTCCGTCTCTCACTGGAACGTACCAATGCATAACTCCACACAAATATGCCCTTAACCTGTACAGCTCCAAAACATCCCAGTCTCACTGGAAAGTACCAATGCAGAACTCCACACAAATATGCCCTGAACCTGTACCCCACCATATCCTCAGTGTCTCACTGGAATGTTCCAATGCAGAACTCCACATAAGTATGCCCTGAACCTGTACCCCTCCATAACCTCCGTGTCTCACTGGAATGTACCAATGCAGAACTCCACACAAATATGCCCTGAAACTGTACCCCTCCATAAACTCCCTGTCGCACTGGAACGTACCAATGCAGAAAAACACACAAATGTGCCCTGAACCTGTACACCTCCATAACCTCCCTGTCTCACTGGAACGTACCAATGCAGAACTCCTCACAAATATGCCCTGAAACTGTACCCCTCCATAACCTCCCTGTCTAACTGGAGCGTACCAATGCAGAACTCCACAAAAATATCCGCTGAATATGTGCCCTCCATAACCTCCCTGTCACACTGGAACGTACCAATGCAGAACTCCACAAAAATATGCCCTGAACCTGTACCCCTCCATAACCTCCCTGTCTCACTGGAACGTACCAATGAAGAACTCCACATAAATATGCCCTGAAACTGTACCCCTCCATAACCTCCCTTCCTCACTGCAACGTACCAATGCAGAAAAACTCACAAATGTGCCCTGAACCTGTACGCTCCAAAATCTACCTGTCTTACTGGAACGTACCATTGCAGAACACCAAAAAAATATGCCCTGAACCTGTACCACTCCATAACCTCCCTATCTCACTGGAACGTACCATTGCAGAACTCCAAAAAAATATGCCCTGAACCTGTACCCCTGCATATCCTCCGTCTCTCACTGGAATGTTCCAATGCAGAACTCCACATAAATATGCCCTGAACCTGTACACCTCCATAACCTCCCTGTCTCACTGGAACGTACCAATGCAGAACTCCACACAAATATGCCCTGAAACTGTTCCCCTCCATAACCTCCCTGTCTCACTGGAACGTACCAATGCAGAACTACACAAAAATATCCCCTGAATATGTACCATCCCTAACCTCCCTGTCTAACTGGAACGTACCATTGCAGAACTCCACACAAATATGCCCTAAATCTGTACCCCACCATAACCTCCCTGTCACACTGTAACGTACCATTGCAGAACTCCACACAAATATGTCCTGTACCTGTACCCCTCCATAACCTCCCTGTCTAACTGGAGCGTACCAATGCAGAACTCCACACAAATATGCCCTGAAACTGTACACCACCATAACCTCCCTGTCACACTGTAACGTACCATTGCAGAACTCCACACAAATATGCCATTAACCTGTACGCCTCCTTATCCTCCGTGTCTCACTGGAATGAACCAATGCAGAACTCCACACAAATATGCCCTGAAACTGTACCCCTCCATAACCTCCCTGTCTCACTGGAACGTACCATTGCAGAACTCCAAAAAAATATGCCCTGAACCTGTACCCCTCCATAACCTCCCTGTCTCACTGGAACGTACCAATGCAAAACTCCACATAAATATGCCGTGAAACTGTACCCCTCCATAACCTCCCTTTCTCACTGGAACGTACCAATGCAGAAAAACACACAAATGTGCCCTGAACCTGTACACCTCCATAACCTCCCTGTCTCACTGGAACGTACCAATGCAGAACTCCTCACAAATATGCCCTGAAACTGTACCCCTCCATAACCTCCCTGTCTAACTGGAGCGTACCAATGCAGAACTCCACAAAAATATCCGCTGAATATGTGCCCTCTATAACCTCCCTGTCACACTGGAACGTACCAATGCAGAACTCCACAAAAATATGCCCTGAACCTGTACCCCTCCATAACCTCCCTGTCTCACTGGAACGTACCAATGAAGAACTCCACATAAATATGCCCTGAAACTGTACCCCTCCATAACCTGCCTTCCTCACTGCAACGTACCAATGCAGAAAAACTCACAAATGTGCCCTGAACCTGTACGCTCCAAAATCTACCTGTCTCACTGGAACGTACCATTGCAGAACTCCAAAAAAATATGCCCTGAACCTGTACCACTCCATAACCTCCCTGTCTCACTGGAACGTACCAATGCAAAACTCCACCCAAATATGCCCTGAACCTGTACCCCTGCATATCCTCCGTGTCTCACTGGAATGTTCCAATGCAGAACTCCACATTAATATGCCCTGAACCTGTACACCTCCATAACCTCCCTGTCTCACTGGAACGTACCAATGCAGAACTCCACACAAATATGCCCTGAAACTGTACCCCTCCATAACCTTCCTGTCTCACTGGAACGTACCAATGCAGAACTACACAAAAATATCCCCTGAATATGTACCCTCCCTAACCTCCCTGTCTAACTGGAACGTACCATTGCAGAACTCCACACAAATATGCCCTAAATCTGTACCCCACCATAACCTCCCTGTCACACTGTAACGTACCATTGCAGAACTGCACACAAATATGTCCTGTACCTGTACCCCTCCATAACCTCCCTGTCTAACTGGAGCGTACCAATGCAGAACTCCACAAAAATATCCGCTGAATATGTGCCCTCCATAACCTCCCTGTCACACTGGAACGTACCAATGCAGAACTCCAGAAAAATATGCTCTGAACCTGTACCCCTCCATAACCTCCCTGTCTCACTGGAACGTACCAATGAAGAACTCCACATAAATATGCCCTGAAACTGTACCGCTCCATAACCTCCCTTCCTCACTTTAACGTACCAATGCAGAAAAACACACAAATGTGCCCTGAACCTGTACACCTACAAAAACTCCCTGTCTCACTGGAACGTACCAATGCAGAACTCCACAAAAATATGCCCTGAACCTGTACGGTCCAAAATCTACCTGTCTCACTGGAACGTACCAATGACGAACTCCAAACAATTATGCCATTAACCTGTACGCCTCCTTATCCTCCGTGTCTCACTGGAATGAACCAATGCAGAACTCCACACAAATATGCCCTGAAACTGTACCCCTCCATAACCTCCCTGTCTCACTGGAACGTACCATTGCAGAACTCCAAAAAAATATGCCCTGAACCTGTACCCCTCCATAACCTCCCTGTCTCACTGGAACGTACCAATGCAAAACTCCACATAAATATGCCCTGAACCTGTACCCCACCATATCCTCAGTGTCTCACTGGAATGTTCCAATGCAGAACTCCACATAAGTATGCCCTGAACCTGTACCCCTCCATAACCTCCGTGTCTCACTGGAATGTACCAATGCAGAACTCCACACAAATATGCCCTGAAACTGTACCCCTCCATAACCTCCCTGTCTCACTGGAACGTACCAATGCAGAACTCCTCACAAATATGCCCTGAAACTGTACCCCTCCATAACCTCCCTGTCTAACTGGAGCGTACCAATGCAGAACTCCACAAAAATATCCGCTGAATATGTGCCCTCCATAACCTCCCTGTCACACTGGAACGTACCAATGCAGAACTCCACAAAAATATGCCCTGAACCTGTACCCCTCCATAACCTCCCTGTCTCACTGGAACGTACCAATGAAGAACTCCACATAAATATGCCCTGAAACTGTACCCCTCCATAACCTCCCTTCCTCATTGCAACGTACCAATGCAGAAAAACTCACAAATGTGCCCTGAACCTGTACGCTCCAAAATCTACCTGTCTTACTGGAACGTACCATTGCAGAACACCAAAAAAATATGCCCTGAACCTGTACCACTCCATAACCTCCCTGTCTCACTGGAACGTACCATTGCAGAACTCCAAAAAAATATGCCCTGAACCTGTACCCCTGCATATCCTCCGTCTCTCACTGGAATGTTCCAATGCAGAACTCCACATAAATATGCCCTGAACCTGTACACCTCCATAACCTCCCTGTCTCACTGGAACGTACCAATGCAGAACTCCACACAAATATGCCCTGAAACTGTTCCCCTCCATAACCTCCCTGTCTCACTGGAACGTACCAATGCAGAACTACACAAAAATATCCCCTGAATATGTACCATCCCTAACCTCCCTGTCTAACTGGAACGTACCATTGCAGAACTCCACACAAATATGCCCTAAATCTGTACCCCACCATAACCTCCCTGTCACACTGTAACGTACCATTGCAGAACTCCACACAAATATGTCCTGTACCTGTACCCCTCCATAACCTCCCTGTCTAACTGGAGCGTACCAATGCAGAACTCCACACAAATATGCCCTGAAACTGTACCCCACCATAACCTCCCTGTCACACTGTAACGTACCATTGCAGAACTCCACACAAATATGCCATTAACCTGTACGCATCCTTATCCTCCGTGTCTCACTGGAATGAACCAATGCAGAACTCCACACAAATATGCCCTGAAACTGTACCCCTCCATAACCTCCCTGTCTCACTGGAACGTACCATTGCAGAACTCCAAAAAAATATTCCCTGAACCTGTACCCCTCCATAACCTCCCTGTCTCACTGGAACGTACCAATGCAAAACTCCACATAAATATGCCGTGAAACTGTACCCCTCCATAACCTCCCTTTCTCACTGGAACGTACCAATGCAGAAAAACACACAAATGTGCCCTGAACCTGTACACCTCCATAACCTCATTGTCTCACTGGAACGTACCAATGCAGAACTCCTCACAAATATGCCCTGAAACTGTACCCCTCCATAACCTCCCTGTCTAACTGGAGCGTACCAATGCAGAACTCCACAAAAATATCCGCTGAATATGTGCCCTCTATAACCTCCCTGTCACACTGGAACGTACCAATGCAGAACTCCACAAAAATATGCCCTGAACCTGTACCCCTCCATAACCTCCCTGTCTCACTGGAACGTACCAATGAAGAACTCCACATAAATATGCCCTGAAACTGTACCCCTCCATAACCTCCCTTCCTCACTGCAACGTACCAATGCAGAAAAACTCACAAATGTGCCCTGAACCTGTACGCTCCAAAATCTACCTGTCTCACTGGAACGTACCATTGCAGAACTCCAAAAAAATATGCCCTGAACCTGTACCACTCCATAACCTCCCTGTCTCACTGGAACGTACCAATGCAAAACTCCACCCAAATATGCCCTGAACCTGTACCCCTGCATATCCTCCGTGTCTCACTGGAATGTTCCAATGCAGAACTCCACATAAATATGCCCTGAACCTGTACACCTCCATAACCTCCCTGTCTCACTGGAACGTACCAATGCAGAACTCCACACAAATATGCCCTGAAACTGTACCCCTCCATAACCTTCCTGTCTCACTGGAACGTACCAATGCAGAACTACACAAAAATATCCCCTGAATATGTACCCTCCCTAACCTCCCTGTCTAACTGGAACGTACCATTGCAGAACTCCACACAAATATGCCCTAAATCTGTACCCCACCATAACCTCCCTGTCACACTGTAACGTACCATTGCAGAACTCCACACAAATATGTCCTGTACCTGTACCCCTCCATAACCTCCCTGTCTAACTGGAGCGTACCAATGCAGAACTCCACAAAAATATCCGCTGAATATGTGCCCTCCATAACCTCCCTGTCACACTGGAACGTACCAATGCAGAACTCCAGAAAAATATGCTCTGAACCTGTACCCCTCCATAACCTCCCTGTCTCACTGGAACGTACCAATGAAGAACTCCACATAAATATGCCCTGAAACTGTACCGCTCCATAACCTCCCTTCCTCACTTTAACGTACCAATGCAGAAAAACACACAAATGTGCCCTGAACCTGTACACCTACAAAAACTCCCTGTCTCACTGGAACGTACCAATGCAGAACTCCACAAAAATATGCCCTGAACCTGTACGGTCCAAAATCTACCTGTCTCACTGGAACGTACCAATGACGAACTCCAAACAAATATGCCATTAACCTGTACGCCTCCTTATCCTCCGTGTCTCACTGGAATGAACCAATGCAGAACTCCACACAAATATGCCCTGAAACTGTACCCCTCCATAACCTCCCTGTCTCACTGGAACGTACCATTGCAGAACTCCAAAAAAATATGCCCTGAACCTGTACCCCTCCATAACCTCCCTGTCTCACTGGAACGTACCAATGCAAAACTCCACATAAATATGCCGTGAAACTGTACCCCTCCATAACCTCCCTTTCTCACTGGAACGTACCAATGCAGAAAAACACACAAATGTGCCCTGAACCTGTACACCTCCATAACCTCCCTGTCTCACTGGAACGTACCAATGCAGAACTCCTCACAAATATGCCCTGAAACTGTACCCCTCCATAACCTCCCTGTCTAACTGGAGCGTACCAATGCAGAACTCCACAAAAATATCCGCTGAATATGTGCCCTCCATAACCTCCCTGTCACACTGGAACGTACCAATGCAGAACTCCACAAAAATATGCCCTGAACCTGTACCCCTCCATAACCTCCCTGTCTCACTGGAACGTACCAATGCAGAAAAACTCACAAATGTGCCCTGAACCTGTACGCTCCAAAATCTACCTGTCTTACTGGAACGTACCATTGCAGAACACCAAAAAAATATGCCCTGAACCTGTACCACTCCATAACCTCCCTGTCTCACTGGAACGTACCAATGCAAAACTCCACCCAAATATGCCCTGAACCTGTACCCCTGCATATCCTCCGTGTCTCACTGGAATGTTCCAATGCAGAACTCCACATAAATATGCCCTGAACCTGTACACCTCCATAACCTCCCTGTCTCACTGGAACGTACCAATGCAGAACTCCACACAAATATGCCCTGAAACTGTACCCCTCCATAACCTTCCTGTCACACTGTAACGTACCAATGCAGAACTCCACACAAATATTTCCTGTACCTGTACCCTTCCATAACCTCCCTGTCTCACTGGAACGTACTAATTCAGAACTACACATAATAATGCCCTGAACCTGTATCCTGCATAACATCCCTGTCTCAGTAGAATGTACCAATGCAGAACTCCATACAAATATGCCCTGAACCTGTACACCTCCATAACCTACCTGTCTCACTGGAAAGTTCCAATGCAGAAATGCACACAAATATGCCTTGTAGCTGTAACCCTCCACAACCTCCGTCTCTCACTGGAACGTACCAATGCATAACTCCACAAAAATATGCCCTGAAACAATACCCTCCATAACCTCCCTGTCTCACTGGAACGTACCAATGCAGAACTCCACACAAATATGCCCTTAACCTGTACAGCTCCAAAACATCCCAGTCTCACTGGAAAGTACCAATGCAGAACTCCACACAAATATGCCCTGAACCTGTACCCCACCATATCCTCAGTGTCTCACTGGAATGTTCCAATGCAGAACTCCACATAAGTATGCCCTGAACCTGTACCCCTCCATAACCTCCGTGTCTCACTGGAATGTACCAATGCAGAACTCCACACAAATATGCCCTGAAACTGTACCCCTCCATAAACTCCCTGTCGCACTGGAACGTACCAATGCAGAAAAACACACAAATGTGCCCTGAACCTGTACACCTCCATAACCTCCCTGTCTCACTGGAACGTACCAATGCAGAACTCCTCACAAATATGCCCTGAAACTGTACCCCTCCATAACCTCCCTGTCTAACTGGAGCGTACCAATGCAGAACTCCACAAAAATATCCGCTGAATATGTGCCCTCCATAACCTCCCTGTCACACTGGAACGTACCAATGCAGAACTCCACAAAAATATGCCCTGAACCTGTACCCCTCCATAACCTCCCTGTCTCACTGGAACGTACCAATGAAGAACTCCACATAAATATGCCCTGAAACTGTACCCCTCCATAACCTCCCTTCCTCACTGCAACGTACCAATGCAGAAAAACTCACAAATGTGCCCTGAACCTGTACGCTCCAAAATCTACCTGTCTTACTGGAACGTACCATTGCAGAACACCAAAAAAATATGCCCTGAACCTGTACCACTCCATAACCTCCCTGTCTCACTGGAACGTACCATTGCAGAACTCCAAAAAAATATGCCCCGAACCTGTACCCCTGCATATCCTCCGTCTCTCACTGGAATGTTCCAATGCAGAACTCCACATAAATATGCCCTGAACCTGTACACCTCCATAACCTCCCTGTCTCACTGGAACGTACCAATGCAGAACTCCACACAAATATGCCCTGAAACTGTTCCCCTCCATAACCTCCCTGTCTCACTGGAACGTACCAATGCAGAACTACACAAAAATATCCCCTGAATATGTACCATCCCTAACCTCCCTGTCTAACTGGAACGTACCATTGCAGAACTCCACACAAATATGCCCTAAATCTGTACCCCACCATAACCTCCCTGTCACACTGTAACGTACCATTGCAGAACTCCACACAAATATGTCCTGTACCTGTACCCCTCCATAACCTCCCTGTCTAACTGGAGCGTACCAATGCAGAACTCCACACAAATATGCCCTGAAACTGTACCCCACCATAACCTCCCTGTCACACTGTAACGTACCATTGCAGAACTCCACACAAATATGCCATTAACCTGTACGCCTCCTTATCCTCCGTGTCTCACTGGAATGAACCAATGCAGAACTCCACACAAATATGCCCTGAAACTGTACCCCTCCATAACCTCCCTGTCTCACTGGAACGTACCATTGCAGAACTCCAAAAAAATATGCCCTGAACCTGTACCCCTCCATAACCTCCCTGTCTCACTGGAACGTACCAATGCAAAACTCCACATAAATATGCCGTGAAACTGTACCCCTCCATAACCTCCCTTTCTCACTGGAACGTACCAATGCAGAAAAACACACAAATGTGCCCTGAACCTGTACACCTCCATAACCTCCCTGTCTCACTGGAACGTACCAATGCAGAACTCCTCACAAATATGCCCTGAAACTGTACCCCTCCATAACCTCCCTGTCTAACTGGAGCGTACCAATGCAGAACTCCACAAAAATATGCCCTGAACCTGTACCCCTCCATAACCTCCCTGTCTCACTGGAACGTACCAATGAAGAACTCCACATAAATATGCCCTGAAACTGTACCCCTCCATAACCTCCCTTCCTCACTGCAACGTACCAATGCAGAAAAACTCACAAATGTGCCCTGAACCTGTACGCTCCAAAATCTACCTGTCTCACTGGAACGTACCATTGCAGAACTCCAAAAAAATATGCCCTGAACCTGTACCACTCCATAACCTCCCTGTCTCACTGGAACGTACCAATGCAAAACTCCACCCAAATATGCCCTGAACCTGTACCCCTGCATATCCTCCGTGTCTCACTGGAATGTTCCAATGCAGAACTCCACATAAATATGCCCTGAACCTGTACACCTCCATAACCTCCCTGTCTCACTGGAACGTACCAATGCAGAACTCCACACAAATATGCCCTGAAACTGTACCCCTCCATAACCTTCCTGTCTCACTGGAACGTACCAATGCAGAACTACACAAAAATATACCCTGAATATGTACCCTCCCTAACCTCCCTGTCTAACTGGAACGTACCATTGCAGAACTCCACACAAATATGCCCTAAATCTGTACCCCACCATAACCTCCCTGTCACACTGTAACGTACCATTGCAGAACTCCACACAAATATGTCCTGTACCTGTACCCCTCCATAACCTCCCTGTCTAACTGGAGCGTACCAATGCAGAACTCCACAAAAATATCCGCTGAATATGTGCCCTCCATAACCTCCCTGTCACACTGGAACGTACCAATGCAGAACTCCAGAAAAATATGCTCTGAACCTGTACCCCTCCATAACCTCCCTGTCTCACTGGAACGTACCAATGAAGAACTCCACATAAATATGCCCTGAAACTGTACCGCTCCATAACCTCCCTTCCTCACTTTAACGTACCAATGCAGAAAAACACACAAATGTGCCCTGAACCTGTACACCTACAAAAACTCCCTGTCTCACTGGAACGCACCAATGCAGAACTCCACAAAAATATGCCCTGAACCTGTACGGTCCAAAATCTACCTGTCTCACTGGAACGTACCAATGACGAACTCCAAACAAATATGCCATTAACCTGTACGCCTCCTTATCCTCCGTGTCTCACTGGAATGAACCAATGCAGAACTCCACACAAATATGCCCTGAAACTGTACCCCTCCATAACCTCCCTGTCTCACTGGAACGTACCATTGCAGAACTCCAAAAAAATATGCCCTGAACCTGTACCCCTCCATAACCTCCCTGTCTCACTGGAACGTACCAATGCAAAACTCCACATAAATATGCCGTGAAACTGTACCCCTCCATAACCTCCCTTTCTCACTGGAACGTACCAATGCAGAAAAACACACAAATGTGCCCTGAACCTGTACACCTCCATAACCTCCCTGTCTCACTGGAACGTACCAATGCAGAACTCCTCACAAATATGCCCTGAAACTGTACCCCTCCATAACCTCCCTGTCTAACTGGAGCGTACCAATGCAGAACTCCACAAAAATATCCGCTGAATATGTGCCCTCCATAACCTCCCTGTCACACTGGAACGTACCAATGCAGAACTCCACAAAAATATGCCCTGAACCTGTACCCCTCCATAACCTCCCTGTCTCACTGGAACGTACCAATGCAGAAAAACTCACAAATGTGCCCTGAACCTGTACGCTCCAAAATCTACCTGTCTTACTGGAACGTACCATTGCAGAACACCAAAAAAATATGCCCTGAACCTGTACCACTCCATAACCTCCCTGTCTCACTGGAACGTACCAATGCAAAACTCCACCCAAATATGCCCTGAACCTGTACCCCTGCATATCCTCCGTGTCTCACTGGAATGTTCCAATGCAGAACTCCACATAAATATGCCCTGAACCTGTACACCTCCATAACCTCCCTGTCTCACTGGAACGTACCAATGCAGAACTCCACACAAATATGCCCTGAAACTGTACCCCTCCATAACCTCCCTGTCTCACTGGAACGTACCAATGCAGAACTACACAAAAATATCCCCTGAATATGTACCCTCCCTAACCTCCCTGTCACACTGTAACGTACCAATGCAGAACTCCACACAAATATTTCCTGTACCTGTACCCTTCCATAACCTCCCTGTCTCACTGGAACGTACTAATTCAGAACTACACACAATAATGCCCTGAACCTGTATCCTGCATAACATCCCTGTCTCAGTAGAATGTACCAATGCAGAACTCCATACAAATATGCCCTGAACCTGTACACCTCCATAACCTACCTGTCTCACTGGAAAGTTCCAATGCAGAAATGCACACAAATATGCCTTGTAGCTGTAACCCTCCACAACCTCCGTCTCTCACTGGAACGTACCAATGCATAACTCCACAAAAATATGCCCTGAAACAATACCCTCCATAACCTCCCTGTCTCACTGGAACGTACCAATGCAGAACTCCACACAAATATGCCCTTAACCTGTACAGCTCCAAAACATCCCAGTCTCACTGGAAAGTACCAATGCAGAACTCCACACAAATATGCCCTGAACCTGTACCCCACCATATCCTCAGTGTCTCACTGGAATGTTCCAATGCAGAACTCCACATAAGTATGCCCTGAACCTGTACCCCTCCATAACCTCCGTGTCTCACTGGAATGTACCAATGCAGAACTCCACACAAATATGCCCTGAAACTGTACCCCTCCATAAACTCCCTGTCGCACTGGAACGTACCAATGCAGAAAAACACACAAATGTGCCCTGAACCTGTACACCTCCATAACCTCCCTGTCTCACTGGAACGTACCAATGCAGAACTCCTCACAAATATGCCCTGAAACTGTACCCCTCCATAACCTCCCTGTCTAACTGGAGCGTACCAATGCAGAACTCCACAAAAATATCCGCTGAATATGTGCCCTCCATAACCTCCCTGTCACACTGGAACGTACCAATGCAGAACTCCACAAAAATATGCCCTGAACCTGTACCCCTCCATAACCTCCCTGTCTCACTGGAACGTACCAATGAAGAACTCCACATAAATATGCCCTGAAACTGTACCCCTCCATAACCTCCCTTCCTCACTGCAACGTACCAATGCAGAAAAACTCACAAATGTGCCCTGAACCTGTACGCTCCAAAATCTACCTGTCTTACTGGAACGTACCATTGCAGAACACCAAAAAAATATGCCCTGAACCTGTACCACTCCATAACCTCCCTGTCTCACTGGAACGTACCAATGCAAAACTCCACCCAAATATGCCCTGAACCTGTACCCCTGCATATCCTCCGTGTCTCACTGGAATGTTCCAATGCAGAACTCCACATAAATATGCCCTGAACCTGTACACCTCCATAACCTCCCTGTCTCACAGGAACGTACCAATGCAGAACTCCACACAAATATGCCCTGAAACTGTACCCCTCCATAACTTTCCTGTCTCACTGGAACGTACCAATGCAGAACTACACAAAAATATCCCCTGAATATGTACCCTCCCTAACCTCCCTGTCTAACTGGAACGTACCATTGCAGAACTCCACACAAATATGCCCTAAATCTGTACCCCACCATAACCTCCCTGTCACACTGTAACGTACCATTGCAGAACTCCACACAAATATGTCCTGTACCTGTACCCCTCCATAACCTCCCTGTCTAACTGGAGCGTACCAATGCAGAACTCCACAAAAATATCCGCTGAATATGTGCCCTCCATAACCTCCCTGTCACACTGGAACGTACCAATGCAGAACTCCAGAAAAATATGCTCTGAACCTGTACCCCTCCATAACCTCCCTGTCTCACTGGAACGTACCAATGAAGAACTCCACATAAATATGCCCTGAAACTGTACCGCTCCATAACCTCCCTTCCTCACTTTAACGTACCAATGCAGAAAAACACACAAATGTGCCCTGAACCTGTACACCTACAAAAACTCCCTGTCTCACTGGAACGTACCAATGCCGAACTCCACAAAAATATGCCCTGAACCTGTACGGTCCAAAATCTACCTGTCTCACTGGAACGTACCAATGACGAACTCCAAACAAATATGCCATTAACCTGTACGCCTCCATAACCTCCCTGTCTCACTGGAACGTACCAATGCAAAACTCCACATAAATATGCCGTGAAACTGTACCCCTCCATAACCTCCCTTTCTCACTGGAACGTACCAATGCAGAAAAACACACAAATGTGCCCTGAACCTGTACACCTCCATAACCTCCCTGTCTCACTGGAACGTACCAATGCAGAACTCCTCACAAATATGCCCTGAAACTGTACCCCTCCATAACCTCCCTGTCTAACTGGAGCGTACCAATGCAGAACTCCACAAAAATATCCGCTGAATATGTGCCCTCCATAACCTCCCTGTCTCACTGGAACGTACCAATGCAGAACTCCACACAAATATGCCCTGAAACTGTACCCCTCCATAACCTTCCTGTCTCACTGGAACGTACCAATGCAGAACTACACAAAAATATCCCCTGAATATGTACCCTCCCTAACCTCCGTGTCACACTGTAACGTACCAATGCAGAACTCCACACAAATATTTCCTGTACCTGTACCCTTCCATAACCTCCCTGTCTCACTGGAACGTACTAATTCAGAACTACACACAATAATGCCCTGAACCTGTATCCTGCATAACATCCCTGTCTCAGTAGAATGTACCAATGCAGAACTCCATACAAATATGCCCTGAACCTGTACACCTCCATAACCTACCTGTCTCACTGGAAAGTTCCAATGCAGAAATGCACACAAATATGCCTTGTAGCTGTAACCCTCCACAACCTCCGTCTCTCACTGGAACGTACCAATGCATAACTCCACAAAAATATGCCCTGAAACAATACCCTCCATAACCTCCCTGTCTCACTGGAACGTACCAATGCAGAACTCCACACAAATATGCCCTTAACCTGTACAGCTCCAAAACATCCCAGTCTCACTGGAAAGTACCAATGCAGAACTCCACACAAATATGCCCTGAACCTGTACCCCACCATATCCTCAGTGTCTCACTGGAATGTTCCAATGCAGAACTCCACATAAGTATGCCCTGAACCTGTACCCCTCCATAACCTCCGTGTCTCACTGGAATGTACCAATGCAGAACTCCACACAAATATGCCCTGAAACTGTACCCCTCCATAAACTCCCTGTCGCACTGGAACGTACCAATGCAGAAAAACACACAAATGTGCCCTGAACCTGTACACCTCCATAACCTCCCTGTCTCACTGGAACGTACCAATGCAGAACTCCTCACAAATATGCCCTGAAACTGTACCCCTCCATAACCTCCCTGTCTAACTGGAGCGTACCAATGCAGAACTCCACAAAAATATCCGCTGAATATGTGCCCTCCATAACCTCCCTGTCACACTGGAACGTACCAATGCAGAACTCCACAAAAATATGCCCTGAACCTGTACCCCTCCATAACCTCCCTGTCTCACTGGAACGTACCAATGAAGAACTCCACATAAATATGCCCTGAAACTGTACCCCTCCATAACCTCCCTTCCTCACTGCAACGTACCAATGCAGAAAAACTCACAAATGTGCCCTGAACCTGTACGCTCCAAAATCTACCTGTCTTACTGGAACGTACCATTGCAGAACACCAAAAAAATATGCCCTGAACCTGTACCACTCCATAACCTCCCTGTCTCACTGGAACGTACCAATGCAAAACTCCACCCAAATATGCCCTGAACCTGTACCCCTGCATATCCTCCGTGTCTCACTGGAATGTTCCAATGCAGAACTCCACATAAATATGCCCTGAACCTGTACACCTCCATAACCTCCCTGTCTCACAGGAACGTACCAATGCAGAACTCCACACAAATATGCCCTGAAACTGTACCCCTCCATAACTTTCCTGTCTCACTGGAACGTACCAATGCAGAACTACACAAAAATATCCGCTGAATATGTACCCTCCCTAACCTCCCTGTCACACTGTAACGTACCAATGCAGAACTCCACACAAATATGTCCTGTACCTGTACCCTTCCATAACCTCCCTGTCTCACTGGAACGTACTAATTCAGAACTACACACAATAATGCCCTGAACCTGTATCCTGCATAACATCCCTGTCTCAGTAGAATGTACCAATGCAGAACTCCATACAAATATGCCCTGAACCTGTACACCTCCATAACCTACCTGTCTCACTGGTAAGTTCCAATGCAGAAATGCACACAAATATGCCTTGTAGCTGTAACCCTCCACAACCTCCGTCTCTCACTGGAACGTACCAATGCATAACTCCACAAAAATATGCCCTGAAACAATACCCTCCATAACCTCCCTGTCTCACTGGAACGTACCAATGCAGAACTCCACACAAATATGCCCTTAACCTGTACAGCTCCAAAACATCCCAGTCTCACTGGAAAGTACCAATGCAGAACTCCACACAAATATGCCCTGAACCTGTACCCCACCATATCCTCAGTGTCTCACTGGAATGTTCCAATGCAGAACTCCACATAAGTATGCCCTGAACCTGTACTCCTCCATAACCTCCCTGTCGCACTGGAACGTACCAATGCAGAACTCCACACAAATATGCCCTGAAACTGTACCCCTCCATAACCTCCCTGTCTCACTGGAACGTACCAATGCAGAACTCCACACAAATATGCCCTTAACCTGTACAGCTCCAAAACATCCCAGTCTCACTGGTAAGTACCAATGCAGAACTCCACACAAATATGCCCTGAAACTGTACCCCTCCATAAACTCCCTGTCGCACTGGAACGTACCAATGCAGAAAAACACACAAATGTGCCCTGAACCTGTACACCTCCATAACCTCCCTGTCTCACTGGAACGTACCAATGCAGAACTCCTCACAAATATGCCCTGAAACTGTACCCCTCCATAACCTCCCTGTCTAACTGGAGCGTACCAATGCAGAACTCCACAAAAATATCCGCTGAATATGTGCCCTCCATAACCTCCCTGTCACACTGGAACGTACCAATGCAGAACTCCACAAAAATATGCCCTGAACCTGTACCCCTCCATAACCTCCCTGTCTCACTGGAACGTACCAATGAAGAACTCCACATAAATATGCCCTGAAACTGTACCCCTCCATAACCTCCCTTCCTCACTGCAACGTACCAATGCAGAAAAACTCACAAATGTGCCCTGAACCTGTACGCTCCAAAATCTACCTGTCTTACTGGAACGTACCATTGCAGAACACCAAAAAAATATGCCCTGAACCTGTACCACTCCATAACCTCCCTGTCTCACTGGAACGTACCAATGCAAAACTCCACCCAAATATGCCCTGAACCTGTACCCCTGCATATCCTCCGTGTCTCACTGGAATGTTCCAATGCAGAACTCCACATAAATATGCCCTGAACCTGTACACCTCCATAACCTCCCTGTCTCACAGGAACGTACCAATGCAGAACTCCACACAAATATGCCCTGAAACTGTACCCCTCCATAACTTTCCTGTCTCACTGGAAAGTACCAATGCAGAACTACAGAAAAATATCCGCTGAATATGTACCCTCCCTAACCTCCCTGTCACACTGTAACGTACCAATGCAGAACTCCACACAAATATGTCCTGTACCTGTACCCTTCCATAACCTCCCTGTCTCACTGGAACGTACTAATTCAGAACTACACACAATAATGCCCTGAACCTGTATCCTGCATAACATCCCTGTCTCAGTAGAATGTACCAATGCAGAACTCCATACAAATATGCCCTGAACCTGTACACCTCCATAACCTACCTGTCTCACTGGAAAGTTCCAATGCAGAAATGCACACAAATATGCCTTGTAGCTGTAACCCTCCACAACCTCCGTCTCTCACTGGAACGTACCAATGCATAACTCCACAAAAATATGCCCTGAAACAATACCCTCCATAACCTCCCTGTCTCACTGGAACGTACCAATGCAGAACTCCACACAAATATGCCCTTAACCTGTACAGCTCCAAAACATCCCAGTCTCACTGGAAAGTACCAATGCAGAACTCCACACAAATATGCCCTGAACCTGTACCCCACCATATCCTCAGTGTCTCACTGGAATGTTCCAATGCAGAACTCCACATAAGTATGCCCTGAACCTGTACTCCTCCATAACCTCCGTGTCTCACTGGAATGTACCAATGCAGAACTCCACACAAATATGCCCTTAAACTGTACCCCTCCATAAATTCCCTGTCGCACTGGAACGTACCAATGCAGAACTCCACACAAATATGCCCTAAACCTGTACCCCACCATAACCTCCCTGTCACACTGGAACGTACCAATGCAGGACTCCACAAAAATATGCCCTGAACCTGTACCCCTCCATAACCTCCCTGTCTCACTGGAACGTACCAATGCAGAACTCCACATAAATATGCCCTGCAACTGTCCCCCTCCATAACCTCCCTTTCTCACTGGAACGTACCAATGCAGAAAAACACACAAATGTGCCCTGAACCTGTACACCTACATAACCTCCCTGTCTCACTGGAACGTACCAATGCAGAACTCCACAAAAATATCCGCTGAATATGTGCCCTCCATAACCTCCCTGTCACACTGGAACGTACCAATGCAGAACTCCACAAAAATATGCCCTGAACCTGTACCCCTCCATAACCTCCCTGTCTCACTGGAACGTACCAATGCAGAAAAACTCACAAATGTGCCCTGAACCTGTACGCTCCAAAATCTACCTGTCTTACTGGAACGTACCATTGCAGAACACCAAAAAAATATGCCCTGAACCTGTACCACTCCATAACCTCCCTGTCTCACTGGAACGTACCAATGCAAAACTCCACCCAAATATGCCCTGAACCTGTACCCCTGCATATCCTCCGTGTCTCACTGGAATGTTCCAATGCAGAACTCCACATAAATATGCCCTGAACCTATACACCTCCATAACCTCCCTGTCTCACTGGAACGTACCAATGCAGAACTCCACACAAATATGCCCTGAAACTGTACCCCTCCATAACCTCCCTGTCTCACTGGAACGTACCAATGCAGAACTACACAAAAATATCCCCTGAATATGTACCCTCCCTAACCTCCCTGTCACACTGTAACGTACCAATGCAGAACTCCACACAAATATTTCCTGTACCTGTACCCTTCCATAACCTCCCTGTCTCACTGGAACGTACTAATTCAGAACTACACACAATAATGCCCTGAACCTGTATCCTGCATAACATCCCTGTCTCAGTAGAATGTACCAATGCAGAACTCCATACAAATATGCCCTGAACCTGTACACCTCCATAACCTACCTGTCTCACTGGAAAGTTCCAATGCAGAAATGCACACAAATATGCCTTGTAGCTGTAACCCTCCACAACCTCCGTCTCTCACTGGAACGTACCAATGCATAACTCCACAAAAATATGCCCTGAAACAATACCCTCCATAACCTCCCTGTCTCACTGGAACGTACCAATGCAGAACTCCACACAAATATGCCCTTAACCTGTACAGCTCCAAAACATCCCAGTCTCACTGGAAAGTACCAATGCAGAACTCCACACAAATATGCCCTGAACCTGTACCCCACCATATCCTCAGTGTCTCACTGGAATGTTCCAATGCAGAACTCCACATAAGTATGCCCTGAACCTGTACCCCTCCATAACCTCCGTGTCTCACTGGAATGTACCAATGCAGAACTCCACACAAATATGCCCTGAAACTGTACCCCTCCATAAACTCCCTGTCGCACTGGAACGTACCAATGCAGAAAAACACACAAATGTGCCCTGAACCTGTACACCTCCATAACCTCCCTGTCTCACTGGAACGTACCAATGCAGAACTCCTCACAAATATGCCCTGAAACTGTACCCCTCCATAACCTCCCTGTCTAACTGGAGCGTACCAATGCAGAACTCCACAAAAATATCCGCTGAATATGTGCCCTCCATAACCTCCCTGTCACACTGGAACGTACCAATGCAGAACTCCACAAAAATATGCCCTGAACCTGTACCCCTCCATAACCTCCCTGTCTCACTGGAACGTACCAATGAAGAACTCCACATAAATATGCCCTGAAACTGTACCCCTCCATAACCTCCCTTCCTCACTGCAACGTACCAATGCAGAAAAACTCACAAATGTGCCCTGAACCTGTACGCTCCAAAATCTACCTGTCTTACTGGAACGTACCATTGCAGAACACCAAAAAAATATGCCCTGAACCTGTACCACTCCATAACCTCCCTGTCTCACTGGAACGTACCAATGCAAAACTCCACCCAAATATGCCCTGAACCTGTACCCCTGCATATCCTCCGTGTCTCACTGGAATGTTCCAATGCAGAACTCCACATAAATATGCCCTGAACCTGTTCACCTCCATAACCTCCCTGTCTCACAGGAACGTACCAATGCAGAACTCCACACAAATATGCCCTGAAACTGTACCCCTCCATAACTTTCCTGTCTCACTGGAACGTACCAATGCAGAACTACACAAAAATATCCCCTGAATATGTACCCTCCCTAACCTCCCTGTCTAACTGGAACGTACCATTGCAGAACTCCACACAAATATGCCCTAAATCTGTACCCCACCATAACCTCCCTGTCACACTGTAACGTACCATTGCAGAACTCCACACAAATATGTCCTGTACCTGTACCCCTCCATAACCTCCCTGTCTAACTGGAGCGTACCAATGCAGAACTCCACAAAAATATCCGCTGAATATGTGCCCTCCATAACCTCCCTGTCACACTGGAACGTACCAATGCAGAACTCCAGAAAAATATGCTCTGAACCTGTACCCCTCCATAACCTCCCTGTCTCACTGGAACGTACCAATGAAGAACTCCACATAAATATGCCCTGAAACTGTACCGCTCCATAACCTCCCTTCCTCACTTTAACGTACCAATGCAGAAAAACACACAAATGTGCCCTGAACCTGTACACCTACAAAAACTCCCTGTCTCACTGGAACGTACCAATGCCGAACTCCACAAAAATATGCCCTGAACCTGTACGGTCCAAAATCTACCTGTCTCACTGGAACGTACCAATGACGAACTCCAAACAAATATGCCATTAACCTGTACGCCTCCATAACCTCCCTGTCTCACTGGAACGTACCAATGCAAAACTCCACATAAATATGCCGTGAAACTGTACCCCTCCATAACCTCCCTTTCTCACTGGAACGTACCAATGCAGAAAAACACACAAATGTGCCCTGAACCTGTACACCTCCATAACCTCCCTGTCTCACTGGAACGTACCAATGCAGAACTCCTCACAAATATGCCCTGAAACTGTACCCCTCCATAACCTCCCTGTCTAACTGGAGCGTACCAATGCAGAACTCCACAAAAATATCCGCTGAATATGTGCCCTCCATAACCTCCCTGTCTCACTGGAACGTACCAATGCAGAACTCCACACAAATATGCCCTGAAACTGTACCCCTCCATAACCTTCCTGTCTCACTGGAACGTACCAATGCAGAACTACACAAAAATATCCCCTGAATATGTACCCTCCCTAACCTCCCTGTCACACTGTAACGTACCAATGCAGAACTCCACACAAATATTTCCTGTACCTGTACCCTTCCATAACCTCCCTGTCTCACTGGAACGTACTAATTCAGAACTACACACAATAATGCCCTGAACCTGTATCCTGCATAACATCCCTGTCTCAGTAGAATGTACCAATGCAGAACTCCATACAAATATGCCCTGAACCTGTACACCTCCATAACCTACCTGTCTCACTGGAAAGTTCCAATGCAGAAATGCACACAAATATGCCTTGTAGCTGTAACCCTCCACAACCTCCGTCTCTCACTGGAACGTACCAATGCATAACTCCACAAAAATATGCCCTGAAACAATACCCTCCATAACCTCCCTGTCTCACTGGAACGTACCAATGCAGAACTCCACACAAATATGCCCTTAACCTGTACAGCTCCAAAACATCCCAGTCTCACTGGAAAGTACCAATGCAGAACTCCACACAAATATGCCCTGAACCTGTACCCCACCATATCCTCAGTGTCTCACTGGAATGTTCCAATGCAGAACTCCACATAAGTATGCCCTGAACCTGTACCCCTCCATAACCTCCGTGTCTCACTGGAATGTACCAATGCAGAACTCCACACAAATATGCCCTGAAACTGTACCCCTCCATAAACTCCCTGTCGCACTGGAACGTACCAATGCAGAAAAACACACAAATGTGCCCTGAACCTGTACACCTCCATAACCTCCCTGTCTCACTGGAACGTACCAATGCAGAACTCCTCACAAATATGCCCTGAAACTGTACCCCTCCATAACCTCCCTGTCTAACTGGAGCGTACCAATGCAGAACTCCACAAAAATATCCGCTGAATATGTGCCCTCCATAACCTCCCTGTCACACTGGAACGTACCAATGCAGAACTCCACAAAAATATGCCCTGAACCTGTACCCCTCCATAACCTCCCTGTCTCACTGGAACGTACCAATGAAGAACTCCACATAAATATGCCCTGAAACTGTACCCCTCCATAACCTCCCTTCCTCACTGCAACGTACCAATGCAGAAAAACTCACAAATGTGCCCTGAACCTGTACGCTCCAAAATCTACCTGTCTTACTGGAACGTACCATTGCAGAACACCAAAAAAATATGCCCTGAACCTGTACCACTCCATAACCTCCCTGTCTCACTGGAACGTACCAATGCAAAACTCCACCCAAATATGCCCTGAACCTGTACCCCTGCATATCCTCCGTGTCTCACTGGAATGTTCCAATGCAGAACTCCACATAAATATGCCCTGAACCTGTACACCTCCATAACCTCCCTGTCTCACAGGAACGTACCAATGCAGAACTCCACACAAATATGCCCTGAAACTGTACCCCTCCATAACTTTCCTGTCTCACTGGAACGTACCAATGCAGAACTACACAAAAATATCCGCTGAATATGTACCCTCCCTAACCTCCCTGTCACACTGTAACGTACCAATGCAGAACTCCACACAAATATGTCCTGTACCTGTACCCTTCCATAACCTCCCTGTCTCACTGGAACGTACTAATTCAGAACTACACACAATAATGCCCTGAACCTGTATCCTGCATAACATCCCTGTCTCAGTAGAATGTACCAATGCAGAACTCCATACAAATATGCCCTGAACCTGTACACCTCCATAACCTACCTGTCTCACTGGAAAGTTCCAATGCAGAAATGCACACAAATATGCCTTGTAGCTGTAACCCTCCACAACCTCCGTCTCTCACTGGAACGTACCAATGCATAACTCCACAAAAATATGCCCTGAAACAATACCCTCCATAACCTCCCTGTCTCACTGGAACGTACCAATGCAGAACTCCACACAAATATGCCCTTAACCTGTACAGCTCCAAAACATCCCAGTCTCACTGGAAAGTACCAATGCAGAACTCCACACAAATATGCCCTGAACCTGTACCCCACCATATCCTCAGTGTCTCACTGGAATGTTCCAATGCAGAACTCCACATAAGTATGCCCTGAACCTGTACTCCTCCATAACCTCCCTGTCGCACTGGAACGTACCAATGCAGAACTCCACACAAATATGCCCTGAAACTGTACCCCTCCATAACCTCCCTGTCTCACTGGAACGTACCAATGCAGAACTCCACACAAATATGCCCTTAACCTGTACAGCTCCAAAACATCCCAGTCTCACTGGTAAGTACCAATGCAGAACTCCACACAAATATGCCCTGAACCTGTACCCCTCCATAACCTCCGTGTCTCACTGGAATGTACCAATGCAGAACTCCACACAAATATGCCCTGAAACTGTACCCCTCCATAAACTCCCTGTCGCACTGGAACGTACCAATGCAGAAAAACACACAAATGTGCCCTGAACCTGTACACCTCCATAACCTCCCTGTCTCACTGGAACGTACCAATGCAGAACTCCTCACAAATATGCCCTGAAACTGTACCCCTCCATAACCTCCCTGTCTAACTGGAGCGTACCAATGCAGAACTCCACAAAAATATCCGCTGAATATGTGCCCTCCATAACCTCCCTGTCACACTGGAACGTACCAATGCAGAACTCCACAAAAATATGCCCTGAACCTGTACCCCTCCATAACCTCCCTGTCTCACTGGAACGTACCAATGAAGAACTCCACATAAATATGCCCTGAAACTGTACCCCTCCATAACCTCCCTTCCTCACTGCAACGTACCAATGCAGAAAAACTCACAAATGTGCCCTGAACCTGTACGCTCCAAAATCTACCTGTCTTACTGGAACGTACCATTGCAGAACACCAAAAAAATATGCCCTGAACCTGTACCACTCCATAACCTCCCTGTCTCACTGGAACGTACCAATGCAAAACTCCACCCAAATATGCCCTGAACCTGTACCCCTGCATATCCTCCGTGTCTCACTGGAATGTTCCAATGCAGAACTCCACATAAATATGCCCTGAACCTGTACACCTCCATAACCTCCCTGTCTCACAGGAACGTACCAATGCAGAACTCCACACAAATATGCCCTGAAACTGTACCCCTCCATAACTTTCCTGTCTCACTGGAAAGTACCAATGCAGAACTACAGAAAAATATCCGCTGAATATGTACCCTCCCTAACCTCCCTGTCACACTGTAACGTACCAATGCAGAACTCCACACAAATATGTCCTGTACCTGTACCCTTCCATAACCTCCCTGTCTCACTGGAACGTACTAATTCAGAACTACACACAATAATGCCCTGAACCTGTATCCTGCATAACATCCCTGTCTCAGTAGAATGTACCAATGCAGAACTCCATACAAATATGCCCTGAACCTGTACACCTCCATAACCTACCTGTCTCACTGGAAAGTTCCAATGCAGAAATGCACACAAATATGCCTTGTAGCTGTAACCCTCCACAACCTCCGTCTCTCACTGGAACGTACCAATGCATAACTCCACAAAAATATGCCCTGAAACAATACCCTCCATAACCTCCCTGTCTCACTGGAACGTACCAATGCAGAACTCCACACAAATATGCCCTTAACCTGTACAGCTCCAAAACATCCCAGTCTCACTGGAAAGTACCAATGCAGAACTCCACACAAATATGCCCTGAACCTGTACCCCACCATATCCTCAGTGTCTCACTGGAATGTTCCAATGCAGAACTCCACATAAGTATGCCCTGAACCTGTACTCCTCCATAACCTCCGTGTCTCACTGGAATGTACCAATGCAGAACTCCACACAAATATGCCCTTAAACTGTACCCCTCCATAAATTCCCTGTCGCACTGGAACGTACCAATGCAGAACTCCACACAAATATGCCCTAAACCTGTACCCCACCATAACCTCCCTGTCACACTGGAACGTACCAATGCAGGACTCCACAAAAATATGCCCTGAACCTGTACCCCTCCATAACCTCCCTGTCTCACTGGAACGTACCAATGCAGAACTCCACATAAATATGCCCTGCAACTGTCCCCCTCCATAACCTCCCTTTCTCACTGGAACGTACCAATGCAGAAAAACACACAAATGTGCCCTGAACCTGTACACCTACATAACCTCCCTGTCTCACTGGAACGTACCAATGCAGAACTCCACAAAAATATGCCCTGAACCTGTACGCTCCAAAATCTACCTGTCTCACTGGAACGTACCAATGACGAACTCCACACAAATTTGCCATGAACCTGTATCCCTCCATATCCTACGTGTCTCACTGGAACGTACCAATGCAAAACTCCACACAAATATGCCCTGTACCTGTACGCTCCAAAACCTACCTGTCTCAGTGGAACGGACCAATGACGAACTCCACACAAATTTGCCATGAACCTGTATCCCTCCATATCCTCCGTGTCTCACTGGAACGTACCAATGCAAAACTCCACAAAAATATGCCCTGAACCTGTACGCTCCAAAACCTACCTGTCTCACTGGAACGTACCAATGACGAACTCCACACAAGTTTGCCATGAACCTGTATCCCTCCTTATCCTCCGTGTCTCAGTGGAACGTACCAATGCAAAACTCCACACAAATATGCCCTGAACCTGTACAGGTCCATATCCTCCGTGTCTCACTGGAATGTTCAAATGCAGAACTCCACATAAACATGCCCTGAAGCTGTACCCACCCACCCCCCCCCCCGTAACCTCCCTGTCTCACTGGAACGTACCAATGCATAACTCCACACAAATATGCGCTAAACCTTTACCCAACCTTAACCTCCCTGTCACACTGGAACTTACCAATGCAGAACTCCACAAAAATATGCCCGGAACTTGTACACCTCCATAACCTCCCTGTCTCACTAGAACGTACCAATGCAGAACTCCACACAAATATGCCCTGAAAATGTCCCCTCCATAACGTCCCTTTCTCACTGGAACGTACCAATGCAGAACTCCACGCAAATATGCCCTGAACCCGTACCCCTCCATAACCTCCCTGTCTCACTGGAACGTACCAATGCAAAACTCCACATGAATATGCCCTGAAACTGTAGGCTCCAAAACCTACCTGTCTCACTGGAACGTACCAATGAAGAACTTCACACAAATATGCCATGAACCTGTATCCCTCCATATCCTCCGTGTCTCACTGGAAAGTTTCAATGCAGAACTCCACACAAATATGCCCTGAACCTGTACCCCTGCATAACCTCCCTGTCTCACTGGAACGTATCAATGCAGAATTCCACCCAAATATGCCCTAAACCTGTACCCCTCCAAAAACTCCCTATCTCACTGGAACGTACCAATGCAGAACTCCACAAAAATATGCCCTGAACCTGTACGCTCCATAACCTACCTGTCTCACTGGAACGTACTAATTCAGAACTACACACAATAATGCCCTGAATCTGTATCCTCCATAACCACCCTGTCTCAGTAGAATGTACCAATGTAGAACTCCACACAAATATGCCATGAACCTGTATCCCTCCATATCCTCCGTGTCTCACTGGAAAGTTCCAATGCAGAACTCCACACAAATATGCCCTGTACCTGTACCCCTGCATAACCTCCCTGTCTCACTGGAACGTATCAATGCAGAATTCCATCCAAATATGCCCTAAACCTGTACCCCTCCAAAAACTCCCTGTCTCACTCGAACCTACCAATGCAGAACTCCACAAAAATATGCCCTGAACTTGTACACCTCCATAACCTCCCTGTCTCACTAGAACGTATCAATGTAGAACTCCACACAAATATGTCCTGAAAATCTCCCCTCCATAACGTCCCTTTCTCACTGGAACGTACCAATGCAGAACTCCTCACAAATATGCCCTGAACCGGTACCCCTCCATAACCTCCCTGTCTCACTGGAACGTACCAATGCAGAACTCCTCACAAATATGCCCTGAAACCTTACCCCTCCATAACCTCTCTGTCTAACTGGAAAGAACCAATGCAGAACTCCACAAAAATATCCCCTGAATATGTGCCCTCCATAACCTCCCTGTCACACTGGAACGTACCAATGCAGAACTCCACAAAAATATGCCCTGAACCTGTACGCTCCAAAACCTACCTGTCTCACTGGAACGTACCAATGCAGAACTCCACAAAAATATCCCCTGAATATGTACCCTCCATATCCTCCCTGTCTCACTGGAACGTACCAATGCAGAACTCCACACAAATATGCGCTAAACCTTTACCCAACCATAACCTCCCTGTCACACTGGAACGTACCAATGCAGAACTCCACAAAAATATGCCCGGAACTTGTACACCTCCATAACCTCCCTGTCTCACTAGAACGTACCAATGCAGAACTCCACACAAATATGCCCTGAACCCGTACCCCTCCATAACCTACCTGTCTCACTGGAAAGTACCAATGCAGAACTCCTCACAAATATGCCCTGAAACTGTACCCCTCCATAACCTCCCTGTCTAACTGGAGCGTACCAATGCAGAACTCCAAAGAAATATCCGCTGAATATGTGCCCTCCATAACCTCCCTGTCACACTGGAACGTACCAATGAAGAACTGCACATAAATATGCCCTGAAACTGTACCCCTCCATAACCTCCCTTCCTCACTGGAACGTACCAATGCAGAAAAAAACACAAATGTGCCCTGAACCTGTACACCTACAAAACCTCCCTGTCTCATTGGAACGTACCAATGCAGAACTCCACAAAAATATGCCCAGAACCTGTACGCTCCAAAATCTACCTGTCTCACTGGAACGTACCAATGACGAACTCCAAACAAATATGCCATTAACCTGTACGCCTCCATATCCTCGGTGTCTCACTGGAATGAACCAATGCAGAACTCCACACAAATATGCCCTGAAACTGTACCCCTCCATAACCTCCCTGTCTCACTGGAAGGTACCATTGCAGAACTCCAAAAAAATATGCCCTGAACCTGTACCCCTCCATAACCTCCCTGTCTCACTGGAACGTACCAATGCAAAACTCCACCCAAATATGCCCTAAACCTGTACCCCTGCATATCCTCCGTGTCTCACTGGAATGTTCCAATGCAGAACTCCACATAAATATGCCCTGAACCTTTACACCTCCATAACCTCCCTGTCTCACTGGAACGTACCATTGCAGAACTCCACACAAATATGCCCTGAAACTGTACCCCTCCATAACCTTCCTGTCTCACTGGAACGTACCAATGCAGAACTACACAAAAATATCCCCTGAATATGTACCCTCCATAACCTCCCTGTCTAACTGGAACGTACCAATGCAGAACTCCACACAAATATGCCCTGAACCTGTATCCTCCATAACCCCCCTGTCTCAGTAGAATGTACCAATGCAGAACTCCATACAAATATGCCCTGAAACTGTACACCTCCATAACCTTCCTGAATCACTGGAACGTACCAATGCAGAACTCCACGCAAATATGCCAGGAACCTGTATCCCTCCATATCAGCCGTGTCTCACTGGAATGTACCAATGCAGAACTCCACACAAATATGCCCGGAACCTGTACCACTCCACAACCTACCTGTCTCACTGCAACGTACCAATGCAGAACTCCACACAAATATGCCCTTAACCTGTACAGCTCCAAAACATCCCAGTCTCACTGGAAAGTACCAATGCAGAACTCCACACAAATATGCCCTGAACCTGTACCCCACCATATCCTCCGTGTCTCACTGGAATGTTCCAATGCAGAACTCCACATAAGTATGCCCTGAACCTGTACCCCTCCATAACCTCCGTGTCTCACTGGAATGTACCAATGCAGAACTCCACACAAATATGCCCTGAATCTGTACCCCTCCATAACCTACCTGTCTCACGGCAACGTACCAATGCAGAACTCCACACAAATATGCCCTTAACCTGTACAGCTCCAAAACATCCCAGTCTCACTGGAAAGTACCAATGCAGAACTCCACACAAATATGCCCTGAACCTGTACCCCACCATATCCTCCGTGTCTCACTGGAATGTTCCAATGCACTACTCCACATAAGTATGCCCTGAACCTGTACCCCTCCATAACCTCCGTGTCTCACTGGAATGTACCAATGCAGAACTCCACACAAATATGCCCTGAAACTGTACCCCGCCATAAACTCCCTGTCGCACTGGAACGTACCAATGCAGAACTCCACACAAATATGCCCTTAAACTGTACCCCTCCATAAATTCCCTGTCGCACTGGAACGTACCAATGCAGAACTCCACACAAATATGCCCTAAACCTGTACCCCACCATAACCTCCCTGTCACACTGGAACGTACCAATGCAGAACTCCACAAAAATATGCCCTGAACCTGTACCCCTCCATAACCTCCCTGTCTCACTGGAACGTACCAATGCAGAACTCCACATAAATATGCCCTGCAACTGTCCCCCTCCATAACCTCCCTTTCTCACTGGAACGTACCAATGCAGAAAAACACACAAATGTGCCCTGAACCTGTACACCTACATAACCTCCCTGTCTCACTGGAACGTACCAATGCAGAACTCCACAAAAATATGCCCTGAACCTGTACGCTCCAAAATCTACCTGTCTCACTGGAACGTACCAATGACGAACTCCACACAAATTTGCCATGAACCTGTATCCCTCCATATCCTACGTGTCTCACTGGAACGTACCAATGCAAAACTCCACACAAATATGCCCTGTACCTGTACGCTCCAAAACCTACCTGTCTCAGTGGAACGGACCAATGACGAACTCCACACAAATTTGCCATGAACCTGTATCCCTCCATATCCTCCGTGTCTCACTGGAACGTACCAATGCAAAACTCCACAAAAATATGCCCTGAACCTGTACGCTCCAAAACCTACCTGTCTCACTGGAACGTACCAATGACGAACTCCACACAAGTTTGCCATGAACCTGTATCCCTCCTTATCCTCCGTGTCTCAGTGGAACGTACCAATGCAAAACTCCACACAAATATGCCCTGAACCTGTACAGGTCCATATCCTCCGTGTCTCACTGGAATGTTCAAATGCAGAACTCCACATAAACATGCCCTGAAGCTGTACCCACCCCCCCCCCCCGTAACCTCCCTGTCTCACTGGAACGTACCAATGCATAACTCCACACAAATATGCGCTAAACCTTTACCCAACCTTAACCTCCCTGTCACACTGGAACTTACCAATGCAGAACTCCACAAAAATATGCCCGGAACTTGTACACCTCCATAACCTCCCTGTCTCACTAGAACGTACCAATGCAGAACTCCACACAAATATGCCCTGAAAATGTCCCCTCCATAACGTCCCTTTCTCACTGGAACGTACCAATGCAGAACTCCACGCAAATATGCCCTGAACCCGTACCCCTCCATAACCTCCCTGTCTCACTGGAACGTACCAATGCAAAACTCCACATGAATATGCCCTGAAACTGTAGGCTCCAAAACCTACCTGTCTCACTGGAACGTACCAATGAAGAACTTCACACAAATATGCCATGAACCTGTATCCCTCCATATCCTCCGTGTCTCACTGGAAAGTTTCAATGCAGAACTCCACACAAATATGCCCTGAACCTGTACCCCTGCATAACCTCCCTGTCTCACTGGAACGTATCAATGCAGAATTCCACCCAAATATGCCCTAAACCTGTACCCCTCCAAAAACTCCCTGTCTCACTGGAACGTACCAATGCAGAACTCCACAAAAATATGCCCTGAACCTGTACGCTCCATAACCTACCTGTCTCACTGGAACGTACTAATTCAGAACTACACACAATAATGCCCTGAATCTGTATCCTCCATAACCACCCTGTCTCAGTAGAATGTACCAATGTAGAACTCCACACAAATATGCCATGAACCTGTATCCCTCCATATCCTCCGTGTCTCACTGGAAAGTTCCAATGCAGAACTCCACACAAATATGCCCTGTACCTGTACCCCTGCATAACCTCCCTGTCTCACTGGAACGTATCAATGCAGAATTCCATCCAAATATGCCCTAAACCTGTACCCCTCCAAAAACTCCCTGTCTCACTCGAACCTACCAATGCAGAACTCCTCACAAATATGCCCTGAACCGGTACCCCTCCATAACCTCCCTGTCTCACTGGAACGTACCAATGCAGAACTCCTCACAAATATGCCCTGAAACCTTACCCCTCCATAACCTCTCTGTCTAACTGGAAAGAACCAATGCAGAACTCCACAAAAATATCCCCTGAATATGTGCCCTCCATAACCTCCCTGTCACACTGGAACGTACCAATGCAGAACTCCACAAAAATATGCCCTGAACCTGTACGCTCCAAAACCTACCTGTCTCACTGGAACGTACCAATGCAGAACTCCACAAAAATATCCCCTGAATATGTACCCTCCATATCCTCCCTGTCTCACTGGAACGTACCAATGCAGAACTCCACACAAATATGCGCTAAACCTTTACCCAACCATAACCTCCCTGTCACACTGGAACGTACCAATGCAGAACTCCACAAAAATATGCCCGGAACTTGTACACCTCCATAACCTCCCTGTCTCACTAGAACGTACCAATGCAGAACTCCACACAAATATGCCCTGAACCCGTACCCCTCCATAACCTACCTGTCTCACTGGAAAGTACCAATGCAGAACTCCTCACAAATATGCCCTGAAACTGTACCCCTCCATAACCTCCCTGTCTAACTGGAGCGTACCAATGCAGAACTCCAAAGAAATATCCGCTGAATATGTGCCCTCCATAACCTCCCTGTCACACTGGAACGTACCAATGAAGAACTGCACATAAATATGCCCTGAAACTGTACCCCTCCATAACCTCCCTTCCTCACTGGAACGTACCAATGCAGAAAAAAACACAAATGTGCCCTGAACCTGTACACCTACAAAACCTCCCTGTCTCATTGGAACGTACCAATGCAGAACTCCACAAAAATATGCCCAGAACCTGTACGCTCCAAAATCTACCTGTCTCACTGGAACGTACCAATGACGAACTCCAAACAAATATGCCATTAACCTGTACGCCTCCATATCCTCCGTGTCTCACTGGAATGAACCAATGCAGAACTCCACACAAATATGCCCTGAAACTGTACCCCTCCATAACCTCCCTGTCTCACTGGAAGGTACCATTGCAGAACTCCAAAAAAATATGCCCTGAACCTGTACCCCTCCATAACCTCCCTGTCTCACTGGAACGTACCAATGCAAAACTCCACCCAAATATGCCCTAAACCTGTACCCCTGCATATCCTCCGTGTCTCACTGGAATGTTCCAATGCAGAACTCCACATAAATATGCCCTGAACCTTTACACCTCCATAACCTCCCTGTCTCACTGGAACGTACCATTGCAGAACTCCACACAAATATGCCCTGAAACTGTACCCCTCCATAACCTTCCTGTCTCACTGGAACGTACCAATGCAGAACTACACAAAAATATCCCCTGAATATGTACCCTCCATAACCTCCCTGTCTAACTGGAACGTACCAATGCAGAACTCCACACAAATATGCCCTGAACCTGTATCCTCCATAACCCCCCTGTCTCAGTAGAATGTACCAATGCAGAACTCCATACAAATATGCCCTGAAACTGTACACCTCCATAACCTTCCTGAATCACTGGAACGTACCAATGCAGAACTCCACGCAAATATGCCAGGAACCTGTATCCCTCCATATCAGCCGTGTCTCACTGGAATGTACCAATGCAGAACTCCACACAAATATGCCCGGAACCTGTACCACTCCACAACCTACCTGTCTCACTGCAACGTACCAATGCAGAACTCCACAAAAATATGCCCTTAACCTGTACAGCTCCAAAACATCCCAGTCTCACTGGAAAGTACCAATGCAGAACTCCACACAAATATGCCCTGAACCTGTACCCCACCATATCCTCCGTGTCTCACTGGAATGTTCCAATGCAGAACTCCACATAAGTATGCCCTGAACCTGTACCCCTCCATAACCTCCGTGTCTCACTGGAATGTACCAATGCAGAACTCCACACAAATATGCCCTGAATCTGTACCCCTCCATAACCTACCTGTCTCACGGCAACGTACCAATGCAGAACTCCACACAAATATGCCCTTAACCTGTACAGCTCCAAAACATCCCAGTCTCACTGGAAAGTACCAATGCAGAACTCCACACAAATATGCCCTGAACCTGTACCCCACCATATCCTCCGTGTCTCACTGGAATGTTCCAATGCACTACTCCACATAAGTATGCCCTGAACCTGTACCCCTCCATAACCTCCGTGTCTCACTGGAATGTACCAATGCAGAACTCCACACAAATATGCCCTGAAACTGTACCCCGCCATAAACTCCCTGTCGCACTGGAACGTACCAATGCAGAACTCCACACAAATATGCCCTAAACCTGTACCCCACCATACCCTCCCTGTCACACTGGAACGTACCAATGCAGAACTCCACAAAAATATGCCCTGAACCTGTACCCCTCCATAACCTCCCTGTCTCACTGGAACGTACCAATGCAGAACTCCACATAAATATGCCCTGAAACTGTACCCCTCCATAACCTCCCTTTCTCACTGGAACGTACCAATGCAGAAAAACACACAAATGTGCCCTGAACCTGTACACCTACATAACCTCCCTGTCTCACTGGAACGCACCAATGCAGAGCTCCACATAAATATGCCCTGAAACTGTATCCCTCCATATCCTCCGTGTCTCACTGGAACGTACCAATGCAGAACTCCACACAAATATGCCCTGAACCTGTACCTCTCCATATCCTCCGTGTCTCACTGGAATTTTCAAATGCAGAACTCAACATAAACATGCCCTGAACCTGTACCCCTCCATAACCTCCCTGTCTCACTGGAAAGTACCAATGCAGAACTCTTCACAAATATGCCCTGAAAATGTATTCCTCCATAACCTCCCTGTCTAACTGGAGCGTACCAATGCAGAACTCCAAAAAAATATCCGCTGAATATGTGCCCTCCGTAACCTCCCTGTCACACTGGAACGTACCAATGCAGAACTCCACAAAAATATGCCCTGAACCTGTACCTCTCCATAACCTCGCTGTTTCACTGGAACGTACCAATGAAGAACTGCACATAAATATGCCCTGAAACTGTACCCCTCCATAACCTCCCTTCCTCACTGGAACGTACCAATGCAGAAAAAAACACAAATGTGCCCTGAACCTGTACACCTACAGAACCTCCCTGTCTCATTGGAACATACCAATGCAGAACTCCACAAAAATATGCCCTGAAGCTGTACGCTCCAAAATCTACCTGTCTCACTGGAACGTACCAATGACGAAATCCAAACAAATATGCCATTAACCTGTACGCCTCCATATCCTCCGTGTCTCACTGGAATGAACCAATGCAGAACTGCACACAAATATGCCCTGAAACTGTACCCCTCCATAAACTCCCTGTCTCACTGGAAGGTACCAATGCAAAACTCCACCCAAATATGCCCTGAACCTGTACCCCTGCATATCCTCCGTGTCTCACTGGAATGTTCCAATGCAGAACTCCACATAAATATGCCCTGAACCCGTACACCTCAATAACCTCCCTGTCTCACTGGAACGTACCATTGCAGAACTCCACACAAATATGCCCTGAAACTGTACCCCTCCATAACCTTCCTGACTCACTGGAACGTACCAATGCAGAACTACACAAAAATATCCCCTGAATATGTACCCTCCATAACCTCCCTGTCTAACTGGAACGTACCAATGCAGAACTCCACACAAATATGCCCTAAATTTGTACCCCACCATAACCTCCCTGTCAAACTGTAACGTACCAATGCAGAACTATACAACAAATATGTCCTGTACCTGTACCCTTCCATAACCTCCCTGTCTCACTGGAACGTACTAATTCAGAACTACACACAATAATGCCCTGAACCTGTATCCTCCATAACCCCCCTGTGTCAGTAGAATGTACCAATGCAGAACTCCATACAAATATGCCCTGAACCTGTACACCTCCATAACCTCCCTGTCTCACTGGAACGTTCCAATGCAGAAATGCACACAAATATGCCTTGTAACTGTAACCCTCCACAACCTCCCTCTCTCACTGGAACGTACCAATGCAGAACTCCACAAAAATATGCCCTGAAACAATACCCTCCATAACCTCCCTGTCTCACTGGACGTACCGATGCAGAACTCCACACAAATATGCCCTGAAACTGTACACCTCCATAACCTTCCTGAATCACTGGAACGTACCAATGACGAACTCCAAACAAATATGCCATTAACCTGTACGCCTCCATATCCTCCGTGTCTCACTGGAATGAACCAATGCAGAACTCCACACAAATATGCCCTGAAACTGTACCCCTCCATAACCTCCCTGTCTCACTGGAAGGTACCATTGCAGAACTCCAAAAAAATATGCCCTGAACCTGTACCCCTCCATAACCTCCCTGTCTCACTGGAACGTACCAATGCAAAACTCCACCCAAATATGCCCTGAACCTGTACCCCTGCATATCCTCCGTGTCTCACTGGAATGTTCCAATGCAGAACTCCACATAAATATGCCCTGAACCTGTACACCTCCATAACCTTCCTGTCTCACTGGAACGTACCAATGCAGAACTCCACACAAATATGCCCTGAAACTGTACCCCTCCATAACCTTCCTGTCTCACTGGAACGTACCAATGCAGAACTACACAAAAATATCCCCTGAATATGTACCCTCCCTAACCTCCCTGTCACACTGTAACGTACCAATGCAGAACTCCACACAAATATGTCCTGTACCTGTACCCTTCCATAACCTCCCTGTCTCACTGGAACGTACTAATTCAGAACTACACACAATAATGCCCTGAACCTGTATCCTGCATAACATCCCTGTCTCAGTAGAATGTACCAATGCAGAACTCCATACAAATATGCCCTGAACCTGTACACCTCCATAACCTTCCTGTCTCACTGGAACGTACCAATGCAGAACTCCACACAAATATGCCCTGAAACTGTACCCCTCCATAACCTTCCTGTCTCACTGGAACGTACCAATGCAGAACTACACAAAAATATCCCCTGAATATGTACCCTCCCTAACCTCCCTGTCACACTGTAACGTACCAATGCAGAACTCCACACAAATATGCCCTGAACCTGTACCTCTCCATATCCTCCGTGTCTCACTGGAATTTTCAAATGCAGAACTCAACATAAACATGCCCTGAACCTGTACCCCTCCATAACCTCCCTGTCTCACTGGAAAGTACCAATGCAGAACTCTTCACAAATATGCCCTGAAAATGTATTCCTCCATAACCTCCCTGTCTAACTGGAGCGTACCAATGCAGAACTCCAAAAAAATATCCGCTGAATATGTGCCCTCCGTAACCTCCCTGTCACACTGGAACGTACCAATGCAGAACTCCACAAAAATATGCCCTGAACCTGTACCTCTAAATAACCTCGCTGTTTCACTGGAACGTACCAATGAAGAACTGCACATAAATATGCCCTGAAACTGTACCCCTCCATAACCTCCCTTCCTCACTGGAACGTACCAATGCAGAAAAAAACACAAATGTGCCCTGAACCTGTACACCTACAGAACCTCCCTGTCTCATTGGAACATACCAATGCAGAACTCCACAAAAATATGCCCTGAAGCTGTACGCTCCAAAATCTACCTGTCTCACTGGAACGTACCAATGACGATATCCAAACAAATATGCCATTAACCTGTACGCCTCCATATCCTCCGTGTCTCACTGGAATGAACCAATGCAGAACTGCACACAAATATGCCCTGAAACTGTACCCCTCCATAAACTCCCTGTCTCACTGGAAGGTACCAATGCAAAACTCCACCCAAATATGCCCTGAACCTGTACCCCTGCATATCCTCCGTGTCTCACTGGAATGTTCCAATGCAGAACTCCACATAAATATGCCCTGAACCCGTACACCTCAATAACCTCCCTGTCTCACTGGAACGTACCATTGCAGAACTCCACACAAATATGCCCTGAAACTGTACCCCTCCATAACCTTCCTGACTCACTGGAACGTACCAATGCAGAACTACACAAAAATATCCCCTGAATATGTACCCTCCATAACCTCCCTGTCTAACTGGAACGTACCAATGCAGAACTCCACACAAATATGCCCTAAATTTGTACCCCACCATAACCTCCCTGTCAAACTGTAACGTACCAATGCAGAACTCTACAACAAATATGTCCTGTACCTGTACCCTTCCATAACCTCCCTGTCTCACTGGAACGTACTAATTCAGAACTACACACAATAATGCCCTGAACCTGTATCCTCCATAACCCCCCTGTGTCAGTAGAATGTACCAATGCAGAACTCCATACAAATATGCCCTGAACCTGTACACCTCCATAACCTCCCTGTCTCACTGGAACGTTCCAATGCAGAAATGCACACAAATATGCCTTGTAACTGTAACCCTCCACAACCTCCCTCTCTCACTGGAACGTACCAATGCAGAACTCCACAAAAATATGCCCTGAAACAATACCCTCCATAACCTCCCTGTCTCACTGGACGTACCGATGCAGAACTCCACACAAATATGCCCTGAAACTGTACACCTCCATAACCTTCCTGAATCACTGGAACGTACCAATGACGAACTCCAAACAAATATGCCATTAACCTGTACGCCTCCATATCCTCCGTGTCTCACTGGAATGAACCAATGCAGAACTCCACACAAGTATGCCCTGAAACTGTACCCCTCCATAACCTCCCTGTCTCACTGGAAGGTACCATTGCAGAACTCCAAAAAAATATGCCCTGAACCTGTACCCCTCCATAACCTCCCTGTCTCACTGGAACGTACCAATGCAAAACTCCACCCAAATATGCCCTGAACCTGTACCCCTGCATATCCTCCGTGTCTCACTGGAATGTTCCAATGCAGAACTCCACATAAATATGCCCTGAACCTGTACACCTCCATAACCTTCCTGTCTCACTGGAACGTACCAATGCAGAACTCCACACAAATATGCCCTGAAACTGTACCCCTCCATAACCTTCCTGTCTCACTGGAACGTACCAATGCAGAACTACACAAAAATATCCCCTGAATATGTACCCTCCCTAACCTCCCTGTCACACTGTAACGTACCAATGCAGAACTCCACACAAATATGTCCTGTACCTGTACCCTTCCATAACCTCCCTGTCTCACTGGAACGTACTAATTCAGAACTACACACAATAATGCCCTGAACCTGTATCCTGCATAACATCCCTGTCTCAGTAGAATGTACCAATGCAGAACTCCATACAAATATGCCCTGAACCTGTACACCTCCATAACCTTCCTGTCTCACTGGAACGTACCAATGCAGAACTCCACACAAATATGCCCTGAAACTGTACCCCTCCATAACCTTCCTGTCTCACTGGAACGTACCAATGCAGAACTACACAAAAATATCCCCTGAATATGTACCCTCCCTAACCTCCCTGTCACACTGTAACGTACCAATGCAGAACTCCACACAAATATGTCCTGTACCTGTACCCTTCCATAACCTCCCTGTCTCACTGGAACGTACTAATTCAGAACTACACACAATAATGCCCTGAACCTGTATCCTGCATAACATCCCTGTCTCAGTAGAATGTACCAATGCAGAACTCCATACAAATATGCCCTGAACCTGTACACCTCCATAACCTACCTGTCTCACTGGAAAGTTCCAATGCAGAAATGCACACAAATATGCCTTGTAGCTGTAACCCTCCACAACCTCCGTCTCTCACTGGAACGTACCAATGCATAACTCCACAAAAATATGCCCTGAAACAATACCCTCCATAACCTCCCTGTCTCACTGGAACGTACCAATGCAGAACTCCACACAAATATGCCCTTAACCTGTACAGCTCCAAAACATCCCAGTCTCACTGGAAAGTACCAATGCAGAACTCCACACAAATATGCCCTGAACCTGTACCCCACCATATCCTCAGTGTCTCACTGGAATGTTCCAATGCAGAACTCCACATAAGTATGCCCTGAACCTGTACCCCTCCATAACCTCCGTGTCTCACTGGAATGTACCAATGCAGAACTCCACACAAATATGCCCTGAAACTGTACCCCTCCATAAACTCCCTGTCGCACTGGAACGTACCAATGCAGAAAAACACACAAATGTGCCCTGAACCTGTACACCTCCATAACCTCCCTGTCTCACTGGAACGTACCAATGCAGAACTCCTCACAAATATGCCCTGAAACTGTACCCCTCCATAACCTCCCTGTCTAACTGGAGCGTACCAATGCAGAACTCCACAAAAATATCCGCTGAATATGTGCCCTCCATAACCTCCCTGTCACACTGGAACGTACCAATGCAGAACTCCACACAAATATGCCCTGAACCTGTACCTCTCCATATCCTCCGTGTCTCACTGGAATTTTCAAATGCAGAACTCAACATAAACATGCCCTGAACCTGTACCCCTCCATAACCTCCCTGTCTCACTGGAAAGTACCAATGCAGAACTCTTCACAAATATGCCCTGAAAATGTATTCCTCCATAACCTCCCTGTCTAACTGGAGCGTACCAATGCAGAACTCCAAAAAAATATCCGCTGAATATGTGCCCTCCGTAACCTCCCTGTCACACTGGAACGTACCAATGCAGAACTCCACAAAAATATGCCCTGAACCTGTACCTCTCCATAACCTCGCTGTTTCACTGGAACGTACCAATGAGGAACTGCACATAAATATGCCCTGAAACTGTACCCCTCCATAACCTCCCTTCCTCACTGGAACGTACCAATGCAGAAAAAAACACAAATGTGCCCTGAACCTGTACACCTACAGAACCTCCCTGTCTCATTGGAACATACCAATGCAGAACTCCACAAAAATATGCCCTGAAGCTGTACGCTCCAAAATCTACCTGTCTCACTGGAACGTACCAATGACGAAATCCAAACAAATATGCCATTAACCTGTACGCCTCCATATCCTCCGTGTCTCACTGGAATGAACCAATGCAGAACTGCACACAAATATGCCCTGAAACTGTACCCCTCCATAAACTCCCTGTCTCACTGGAAGGTACCAATGCAAACCTCCACCCAAATATGCCCTGAACCTGTACCCCTGCATATCCTCCGTGTCTCACTGGAATGTTCCAATGCAGAACTCCACATAAATATGCCCTGAACCCGTACACCTCAATAACCTCCCTGTCTCACTGGAACGTACCATTGCAGAACTCCACACAAATATGCCCTGAAACTGTACCCCTCCATAACCTTCCTGACTCACTGGAACGTACCAATGCAGAACTACACAAAAATATCCCCTGAATATGTACCCTCCATAACCACCCTGTCTAACTGGAACGTACCAATGCAGAACTCCACACAAATATGCCCTAAATTTGTACCCCACCATAACCTCCCTGTCAAACTGTAACGTACCAATGCAGAACTCTACAACAAATATGTCCTGTACCTGTACCCTTCCATAACCTCCCTGTCTCACTGGAACGTACTAATTCAGAACTACACACAATAATGCCCTGAACCTGTATCCTCCATAACCCCCCTGTGTCAGTAGAATGTACCAATGCAGAACTCCATACAAATATGCCCTGAACCTGTACACCTCCATAACCTCCCTGTCTCACTGGAACGTTCCAATGCAGAAATGCACACAAATATGCCTTGTAACTGTAACCCTCCACAACCTCCCTCTCTCACTGGAACGTACCAATGCAGAACTCCACACAAATATGCCATTAACCTGTACGCCTCCATATCCTCCGTGTCTCACTGGAATGAACCAATGCAGAACTCCACACAAATATGCCCTGAAACTGTACCCCTCCATAACCTCCCTGTCTCACTGGAAGGTACCATTGCAGAACTCCAAAAAAATATGCCCTGAACCTGTACCCCTCCATAACCTCCCTGTCTCACTGGAACGTACCAATGCAAAACTCCACCCAAATATGCCCTGAACCTGTACCCCTGCATATCCTCCGTGTCTCACTGGAATGTTCCAATGCAGAACTCCACATAAATATGCCCTGAACCTGTACACCTCCATAACCTTCCTGTCTCACTGGAACGTACCAATGCAGAACTCCACACAAATATGCCCTGAAACTGTACCCCTCCATAACCTTCCTGTCTCACTGGAACGTACCAATGCAGAACTACACAAAAATATCCCCTGAATATGTACCCTCCCTAACCTCCCTGTCACACTGTAACGTACCAATGCAGAACTCCACACAAATATGTCCTGTACCTGTACCCTTCCATAACCTCCCTGTCTCACTGGAACGTACTAATTCAGAACTACACACAATAATGCCTTAACCTGTATCCTGCATAACATCCCTGTCTCAGTAGAATGTACCAATGCAGAACTCCATACAAATATGCCCTGAACCTGTACACCTCCATAACCTTCCTGTCTCACTGGAACGTACCAATGCAGAACTCCACACAAATATGCCCTGAAACTGTACCCCTCCATAACCTTCCTGTCTCACTGGAACGTACCAATGCAGAACTACACAAAAATATCCCCTGAATATGTACCCTCCCTAACCTCCCTGTCACACTGTAACGTACCAATGCAGAACTCCACACAAATATGTCCTGTACCTGTACCCTTCCATAACCTCTCTGTCTCACTGGAACGTACTAATTCAGAACTACACACAATAATGCCCTGAACCTGTATCCTGCATAACATCCCTGTCTCAGTAGAATGTACCAATGCAGAACTCCATACAAATATGCCCTGAACCTGTACACCTCCATAACCTACCTGTCTCACTGGAAAGTTCCAATGCAGAAATGCACACAAATATGCCTTGTAGCTGTAACCCTCCACAACCTCCGTCTCTCACTGGAACGTACCAATGCATAACTCCACAAAAATATGCCCTGAAACAATACCCTCCATAACCTCCCTGTCTCACTGGAACGTACCAATGCAGAACTCCACACAAATATGCCCTTAACCTGTACAGCTCCAAAACATCCCAGTCTCACTGGAAAGTACCAATGCAGAACTCCACACAAATATGCCCTGAACCTGTACCCCACCATATCCTCAGTGTCTCACTGGAATGTTCCAATGCAGAACTCCACATAAGTATGCCCTGAACCTGTACCCCTCCATAACCTCCGTGTCTCACTGGAATGTACCAATGCAGAACTCCACACAAATATGCCCTGAAACTGTACCCCTCCATAAACTCCCTGTCGCACTGGAACGTACCAATGCAGAAAAACACACAAATGTGCCCTGAACCTGTACACCTCCATAACCTCCCTGTCTCACTGGAACGTACCAATGCAGAACTCCTCACAAATATGCCCTGAAACTGTACCCCTCCATAACCTCCCTGTCTAACTGGAGCGTACCAATGCAGAACTCCACAAAAATATCCGCTGAATATGTGCCCTCCATAACCTCCCTGTCACACTGGAACGTACCAATGCAGAACTCCACAAAAATTTGCCCTGAACCTGTACCCCTCCATAACCTCCCTGTCTCACTGGAACGTACCAATGAAGAACTCCACATAAATATGCCCTGAAACTGTACCCCTCCATAACCTCCCTTCCTCACTGCAACGTACCAATGCAGAAAAACTCACAAATGTGCCCTGAACCTGTACGCTCCAAAATCTACCTGTCTTACTGGAACGTACCATTGCAGAAAACCAAAAAAATATGCCCTGAACCTGTACCACTCCATAACCTCCCTGTCTCACTGGAACGTACCAATGCAAAACTCCACCCAAATATGCCCTGAACCTGTACCCCTGCATATCCTCCGTGTCTCACTGGAATGTTCCAATGCAGAACTCCACATAAATATGCCCTGAACCTGTACACCTCCATAACCTCCCTGTCTCACAGGAACGTACCAATGCAGAACTCCACACAAATATGCCCTGAAACTGTACCCCTCCATAAACTCCCTGTCGCACTGGAACGTACCAATGCAGAACTCCACACAAATATGCCCTAAACCTGTACCCCACGATAACCTCCCTGTCACACTGGAACGTACCAATGCAGAACTCCACAAAAATATGCCCTGAACCTGTACCCCTCCATAACCTCCCTGTCTCACTGGAACGTACCAATGCAGAACTCCACATAAATATGCCCTGCAACTGTCCCCCTCCATAACCTCCCTTTCTCACTGGAACGTACCAATGCAGAAAAACACACAAATGTGCCCTGAACCTGTACACCTACATAACCTCCCTGTCTCACTGGAACGTACCAATGCAGAACTCCACAAAAATATGCCCTGAACCTGTACGCTCCAAAACCTACCTGTCTCACTGGAACGTACCAATGACGAACTCCACACAAATTTGCCATGAACCTGTATCCCTCCATATCCTACGTGTCTCACTGGAACGTACCAATGCAAAACTCCACACAAATATGCCCTGAACCTGTACGCTCCAAAACCTACCTGTCTCAGTGGAACGTACCAATGACGAACTCCACACAAATTTGCCATGAACCTGTATCCCTCCATATCCTCCGTGTCTCACTGGAACGTACCAATGCAAAACTCCACAAAAATATGCCCAGAACCCGTACGCTCCAAAATCTACCTGTCTCACTGGAACGTACCAATGACGAACTCCAAACAAATATGCCATTAACCTGTACGCCTCCATATCCTCCGTGTCTCACTGGAATGAACCAATGCAGAACTCCACACAAATATGCCCTGAAACTGTACCCCTCCATAACCTCCCTGTCTCACTGGAAGGTACCATTGCAGAACTCCAAAAAAATATGCCCTGAACCTGTACCCCTCCATAACCTCCCTGTCTCACTGGAACGTACCAATGCAAAACTCCACCCAAATATGCCCTAAACCTGTACCCCTGCATATCCTCCGTGTCTCACTGGAATGTTCCAATGCAGAACTCCACATAAATATGCCCTGAACCTTTACACCTCCATAACCTCCCTGTCTCACTGGAACGTACCATTGCAGAACTCCACACAAATATGCCCTGAAACTGTACCCCTCCATAACCTTCCTGTCTCACTGGAACGTACCAATGCAGAACTACACAAAAATATCCCCTGAATATGTACCCTCCATAACCTCGCTGTCTAACTGGAACGTACCAATGCAGAACTCCACACAAATATGCCCTAAATCTGTACCCTTCCATAACCTCCCTGTCTCACTGGAACGTACTAATTCAGAACTACACACAATAATGCCCTGAACCTGTATCCTCCATAACCCCCCTGTCTCAGTAGAATGTACCAATGCAGAACTCCATAAAATATGCCCTGAACCTGTACACCTCCATAACCTTCCTGAATCACTGGAACGTACCAATGCAGAACTCCACGCAAATATGCCATGAACCTGTATCCCTCCATATCACCCGTGTCTCACTGGAATGTACCAATGCAGAACTCCACACAAATATGCCCGGAACCTGTACCACTCCACAACCTACCTGTCTCACTGCAACGTACCAATGCAGAACTCCACACAAATATGCCCTTAACCTGTACAGCTCCAAAACATCCCAGTCTCACTGGAAAGTACCAATGCAGAACTCCACACAAATATGCCCTGAACCTGTACCCCACCATATCCTCCGTGTCTCACTGGAATGTTCCAATGCAGAACTCCACATAAGTATGCCCTGAACCTGTACCCCTCCATAACCTCCGTGTCTCACTGGAATGTACCAATGCAGAACTCCACACAAATATGCCCTGAATCTGTACCCCTCCATAACCTACCTGTCTCACGGCAACGTACCAATGCAGAACTCCACACAAATATGCCCTTAACCTGTACAGCTCCAAAACATCCCAGTCTCACTGGAAAGTACCAATGCAGAACTCCACACAAATATGCCCTGAACCTGTACCCCACCATATCCTCCGTGTCTCACTGGAATGTTCCAATGCACTACTCCACATAAGTATGCCCTGAACCTGTACCCCTCCATAACCTCCGTGTCTCACTGGAATGTACCAATGCAGAACTCCACACAAATATGCCCTGAAACTGTACCCCGCCATAAACTCCCTGTCGCACTGGAACGTACCAATGCAGAACTCCACACAAATATGCCCTAAACCTGTACCCCACCATAACCTCCCTGTCACACTGGAACGTACCAATGCAGAACTCCACAAAAATATGCCCTGAACCTGTACCCCTCCATAACCTCCCTGTCTCACTGGAACGTACCAATGCAGAACTCCACATAAATATGCCCTGAAACTGTACCCCTCCATAACCTCCCTTTCTCACTGGAACGTACCAATGCAGAAAAACACACAAATGTGCCCTGAACCTGTACACCTACATAACCTCCCTGTCTCACTGGAACGCACCAATGCAGAACTCCACATAAATATGCCCTGAAACTGTACCCCTCCATAACCTCCCTTTCTCACTGGAACGTACCAATGACGAACTCCACACAAATTTGCCATGAACCTGTATCCCTCCATATCCTCCGTGTCTCACTGGAACGTACCAATGCAGAACTCCACACAAATATGCCCTGAACCTGTACCTCTCCATATCCTCCGTGTCTCACCGGAATTTTCAAATGCAGAACTCAACATAAACATGCCCTGAACCTGTACCCCTCCATAACCTCCCTGTCTCACTGGAAAGTACCAATGCAGAACTCTTCACAAATATGCCCTGAAAATGTACTCCTCCATAACCTCCCTGTCTAACTGGAGCGTACCAATGCAGAACTCCAAAAAAATATTCGCTGAATATGTGCCCTCCGTAACCTCCCTGTCACACTGGAACGTACCAATGCAGAACTCCACAAAAATATGCCCTGAACCTGTACCTCTCCATAACCTCGCTGTTTCACTGGAACGTACCAATGAAGAACTGCACATAAATATGCCCTGAAACTGTACCCCTCCATAACCTCCCTTCCTCACTGGAACGTACCAATGCAGAAAAAAACACAAATGTGCCCTGAACCTGTACACCTACAGAACCTCCCTGTCTCATTGGAACATACCAATGCAGAACTCCACAAAAATATGCCCTGAAGCTGTACGCTCCAAAATCTACCTGTCTCACTGGAACGTACCAATGACGAAATCCAAACAAATATGCCATTAACCTGTACGCCTCCATATCCTCCGTGTCTCACTGGAATGAACCAATGCAGAACTGCACACAAATATGCCCTGAAACTGTACCCCTCCATAAACTCCCTGTCTCACTGGAAGGTACCAATGCAAAACTCCACCCAAATATGCCCTGAACCTGTACCCCTGCATATCCTCCGTGTCTCACTGGAATGTTCCAATGCAGAACTCCACATAAATATGCCCTGAACCCGTACACCTCCATAACCTCCCTGTCTCACTGGAAAGTACCATTGCAGAACTCCACACAAATATGCCCTGAAACTGTACCCCTCCATAACCTTCCTGTCTCACTGGAACGTACCAATGCAGAACTACACAAAAATATCCCCTGAATATGTACCCTCCATAACCTCCCTGTCTAACTGGAACGTACCAATGCAGAACTCCACACAAATATGCCCTAAATTTGTACCCCACCATAACCTCCCTGTCAAACTGTAACGTACCAATGCAGAACTCTACAACAAATATGTCCTGTACCTGTACCCATCCATAACCTCCCTGTCTCACTGGAACGTACTAATTCAGAACTACACACAATAATGCCCTGAACCTGTATCCTCCATAACCCCCCTGTGTCAGTAGAATGTACCAATGCAGAACTCCATACAAATATGCCCTGTACCTGTACACCTCCATAACCTCCCTGTCTCACTGGAACGTTCCAATGCAGAAATGCACACAAATATGCCTTGTAACTGTAACCCTCCACAACCTCCCTCTCTCACTGGAACGTACCAATGCAGAACTCCACAAAAATATGCCCTGAAACAATACCCTCCATAACCTCCCTGTCTCACTGGACGTACCGATGCAGAACTCCACACAAATATGCCCTGAAACTGTACACCTCCATAACCTTCCTGAATCACTGGAACGTACCAATGACGAACTCCAAACAAATATGCCATTAACCTGTACGCCTCCATATCCTCCGTGTCTCACTGGAATGAACCAATGCAGAACTCCACACAAATATGCCCTGAAACTGTACCCCTCCATAACCTCCCTGTCTCACTGGAAGGTACCATTGCAGAACTCCAAAAAAATATGCCCTGAACCTGTACCCCTCCATAACCTCCCTGTCTCACTGGAACGTACCAATGCAAAGCTCCACCCAAATATGCCCTGAACCTGTACCCCTGCATATCCTCCGTGTCTCACTGGAATGTTCCAATGCAGAACTCCACATAAATATGCCCTGAACCTGTACACCTCCATAACCTCCCTGTCTCACTGGAACGTACCAATGCAGAACTCCACACAAATATGCCCTGAAACTTTACCCCTCCATAACCTTCCTGTCTCACTGGAACGTACCAATGCAGAACTACACAAAAATATCCCCTGAATATGTACCCTCCCTAACCTCCCTGTCACACTGTAACGTACCAATGCAGAACTCCACACAAATATGTCCTGTACCTGTACCCTTCCATAACCTCCCTGTCTCACTGGAACGTACTAATTCAGAACTACACACAATAATGCCCTGAACCTGTATCCTGCATAACATCCCTGTCTCAGTAGAATGTACCAATGCAGAACTCCATACAAATATGCCCTGAACCTGTACACCTCCATAACCTACCTGTCTCACTGGAAAGTTCCAATGCAGAAATGCACACAAAAATGCCTTGTAGCTGTAACCCTCCACAACCTCCGTCTCTCACTGGAACGTACCAATGCATAACTCCACAAAAATATGCCCTGAAACAATACCCTCCATAACCTCCCTGTCTCACTGGAACGTACCAATGCAGAACTCCACACAAATATGCCCTTAACCTGTACAGCTCCAAAACATCCCAGTCTCACTGGAAAGTACCAATGCAGAACTCCACACAAATATGCCCTGAACCTGTACCCCACCATATCCTCAGTGTCTCACTGGAATGTTCCAATGCAGAACTCCACATAAGTATGCCCTGAACCTGTACCCCTCCATAACCTCCGTGTCTCACTGGAATGTACCAATGCAGAACTCCACACAAATATGCCCTGAAACTGTACCCCTCCATAAACTCCCTGTCGCACTGGAACGTACCAATGCAGAAAAACACACAAATGTGCCCTGAACCTGTACACCTCCATAACCTCCCTGTCTCACTGGAACGTACCAATGCAGAACTCCTCACAAATATGCCCTGAAACTGTACCCCTCCATAACCTCCCTGTCTAACTGGAGCGTACCAATGCAGAACTCCACAAAAATATCCGCTGAATATGTGCCCTCCATAACCTCCCTGTCACACTGGAACGTACCAATGCAGAACTCCACAAAAATATGCCCTGAACCTGTACCCCTCCATAACCTCCCTGTCTCGCTGGAACGTACCAATGAAGAACTCCACATAAATATGCCCTGAAACTGTACCCCTCCATAACCTCCCTTCCTCACTGCAACGTACCAATGCAGAAAAACTCACAAATGTGCCCTGAACCTGTACGCTCCAAAATCTACCTGTCTTACTGGAACGTACCATTGCAGAACACCAAAAAAATATGCCCTGAACCTGTACCACTCCATAACCTCCCTGTCTCACTGGAACGTACCAATGCAAAACTCCACCCAAATATGCCCTGAACCTGTACCCCTGCATATCCTCCGTGTCTCACTGGAATGTTCCAATGCAGAACTCCACATAAATATGCCCTGAACCTGTACACCTCCATAACTTTCCTGTCTCACTGGAACGTACCAATGCAGAACTACACAAAAATATCCCCTGAATATGTACCCTCCCTAACCTCCCTGTCACACTGTAACGTACCAATGCAGAACTCCACACAAATATGTCCTGTACCTGTACCCTTCCATAACCTCCCTGTCTCACTGGAACGTACTAATTCAGAACTACACACAATAATGCCCTGAACCTGTAACCTGCATAACATCCCTGTCTCAGTAGAATGTACCAATGCAGAACTCCATACAAATATGCCCTGAACCTGTACACCTCCATAACCTACCTGTCTCACTGGAAAGTTCCAATGCAGAAATGCACACAAATATGCCTTGTAGCTGTAACCCTCCACAACCTCCGTCTCTCACTGGAACGTACCAATGCATAACTCCACAAAAATATGCCCTGAAACAATACCCTCCATAACCTCCCTGTCTCACTGGAACGTACCAATGCAGAACTCCACACAAATATGCCCTTAACCTGTACAGCTCCAAAACATCCCAGTCTCACTGGAAAGTACCAATGCAGAACTCCACACAAATATGCCCTGAACCTGTACCCCACCATATCCTCAGTGTCTCACTGGAATGTTCCAATGCAGAACTCCACATAAGTATGCCCTGAACCTGTACCCCTCCATAACCTCCGTGTCTCACTGGAATGTACCAATGCAGAACTCCACACAAATATGCCCTGAAACTGTACCCCTCCATAAACTCCCTGTCGCACTGGAACGTACCAATGCAGAACTCCACACAAATATGCCCTAAACCTGTACCCCACCATAACCTCCCTGTCACACTGGAACGTACCAATGCAGAACTCCACAAAAATATGCCCTGAACCTGTACCCCTCCATAACCTCCCTGTCTCACTGGAACGTACCAATGCAGAACTCCACATAAATATGCCCTGCAACTGTCCCCCTCCATAACCTCCCTTTCTCACTGGAACGTACCAATGCAGAAAAACACACAAATGTGCCCTGAACCTGTACACCTACATAACCTCCCTGTCTCACTGGAACGTACCAATGCAGAACTCCACAAAAATATGCCCTGAACCTGTACGCTCCAAAATCTACCTGTCTCACTGGAACGTACCAATGACGAACTCCACACAAATTTGCCATGAACCTGTATCCCTCCATATCCTACGTGTCTCACTGGAACGTACCAATGCAAAACTCCACACAAATATGCCCTGAACCTGTACGCTCCAAAACCTACCTGTCTCAGTGGAACGTACCAATGACGAACTCCACACAAATTTGCCATGAACCTGTATCCCTCCATATCCTCCGTGTCTCACTGGAACGTACCAATGCAAAACTCCACAAAAATATGCCCTGAACCTGTACGCTCCAAAACCTACCTGTCTCACTGGAACGTACCAATGACGAACTCCACACAAGTTTGCCATGAACCTGTATCCCTCCTTATCCTCCGTGTCTCAGTGGAACGTACCAATGCAAAACTCCACACAAATATGCCCTGAACCTGTACCCGTCCATATCCTCCGTGTCTCACTGGAATGTTCAAATGCAGAACTCCACATAAACATGCCCTGAAGCTGTACCCTCCCCCCCCCCCCCCCCCCCCCCCGTAACCTCCCTGTCTCACTGGAACGTACCAATGCATAACTCCACACAAATATGCGCTAAACCTTTACCCAACCTTAACCTCCCTGTCACACTGGAACGTACCAATGCAGAACTCCACAAAAATATGCCCGGAACTTGTACACCTCCATAACCTCCCTGTCTCACTAGAACGTACCAATGCAGAACTCCACACAAATATGCCCTGAAAATGTCCCCTCCATAACCTCCCTTTCTCACTGGAACGTACCAATGCAGAACTCCACACAAATATGCCCTGAACCCGTACCCCTCCATAACCTCCCTGTCTCACTGGAAAGTACCAATGCAGAACTCCTCACAAATATGCCCTGAACCTGTACCCCTCCATAACCTCCCTGTCTCACTGGAACGTACCAATGCAAAACTCCACATGAATATGCCCTGAAACTGTAGGCTCCAAAACCTACCTGTCTCACTGGAACGTACCAATGAAGAACTTCACACAAATATGCCATTAACCTGTATCCCTCCATATCCTGCGTGTCTCACTGGAAAGTTTCAATGCAGAACTCCACACAAATATGCCCTGAACCTGTACCCCTGCATAACCTCCCTGTCTCACTGGAACGTATCAATGCAGAATTCCACCCAAATATGCCCTAAACCTGTACCCCTCCAAAAACTCCCTGTCTCACTGGAACGTACCAATGCAGAACTCCACAAAAATATGCCCTGAACCTGTACGCTCCATAACCTCCCTGTCTCACTGGAAAGTACCAATGCAGAACTCCTCACAAATATGCCCTGAACCTGTACCCCTCCATAACCTCCCTGTCTCACTGGAACGTACCAATGAAGAACTTCACACAAATATGCCATGAACCTGTATCCCTCCATATCCTCCGTGTCTCACTGGAAAGTTTCAATGCAGAACTCCACACAAATATGCCCTGAACCTGTACCCCTGCATAACCTCCCTTTCTCACTGGAACGTACCAATGCAGAAAAACACACAAATGTGCCCTGAACCTGTACACCTACATAACCTCCCTGTCTCACTGGAACGTACCAATGCAGAACTCCACAAAAATATGCCCTGAACCTGTACGCTCCAAAATCTACCTGTCTCACTGGAACGTACCAATGACGAACTCCACACAAATTTGCCATGAGCCTGTATCCCTCCATATCCTACGTGTCTCACTGGAACGTACCAATGCAAAACTCCACACAAATATGCCCTGAACCTGTACGCTCCAAAACCTACCTGTCTCAGTGGAACGTACCAATGACGAACTCCACACAAATTTGCCATGAACCTGTATCCCTCCATATCCTCCGTGTCTCACTGGAACGTACCAATGCAAAACTCCACAAAAATATGCCCTGAACCTGTACGCTCCAAAACCTACCTGTCTCACTGGAACGTACCAATGACGAACTCCACACAAGTTTGCCATGAACCTGTATCCCTCCTTATCCTCCGTGTCTCAGTGGAACGTACCAATGCAAAACTCCACACAAATATGCCCTGAACCTGTACCCGTCCATATCCTCCGTGTCTCACTGGAATGTTCAAATGCAGAACTCCACATAAACATGCCCTGAAGCTGTACCCACCCCCCCCCCCCGTAACCTCCCTGTCTCACTGGAACGTACCAATGCATAACTCCACACAAATATGCGCTAAACCTTTACCCAACCTTAACCTCCCTGTCACACTGGAACGTACCAATGCAGAACTCCACAAAAATATGCCCGGAACTTGTACACCTCCATAACCTCCCTTTCTCACTGGAACGTACCAATGCAGAACTCCACACAAATATGCCCTGAACCCGTACCCCTCCATAACCTCCCTGTCTCACTGGAAAGTACCAATGCAGAACTCCTCACAAATATGCCCTGAACCTGTACCCCTCCATAACCTCCCTGTCTCACTGGAACGTACCAATGCAAAACTCCACATGAATATGCCCTGAAACTGTAGGCTCCAAAACCTACCTGTCTCACTGGAACGTACCAATGAAGAACTTCACACAAATATGCCATGAACCTGTATCCCTCCATATCCTCCGTGTCTCACTGGAAAGTTTCAATGCAGAACTCCACACAAATATGCCCTGAACCTGTACCCCTGCATAACCTCCCTGTCTCACTGGAACGTATCAATGCAGAATTCCACCCAAATATGCCCTAAACCTGTACCCCTCCAAAAACTCCCTGTCTCACTGGAACGTACCAATGCAGAACTCCACAAAAATATGCCCTGAACCTGTACGCTCCATAACCTACCTGTCTCACTGGAACGTACTAATTCAGAACTACACACAATAATGCCCTGAATCTGTATCCTCCATAACCACCCGGTCTCAGTAGAATGTACCAATGTAGAACTCCACACAAATATGCCATGAACCTGTATCCCTCCATATCCTCCGTGTCTCACTGGAAAGTTCCAATGCAGAATTCCACACAAATATGCCCTGTACCTGTACCCCTGCATAACCTCCCTGTCTCACTGGAACGTATCAATGCAGAACTCCACAAAAATATGCCCTGAACCTGTACGCTCCAAAATCTACCTGTCTCACTGGAACGTACCAATGACGAACTCCACACAAATTTGCCATGAACCTGTATCCCTGCATATCCTCCGTGTCTCACTGGAATGTTCCAATGCAGAACTCCACATAAATATGCCCTGAACCTGTACACCTCCATAACTTTCCTGTCTCACTGGAACGTACCAATGCAGAACTACACAAAAATATCCCCTGAATATGTACCCTCCCTAACCTCCCTGTCACACTGTAACGTACCAATGCAGAACTCCACACAAATATGTCCTGTACCTGTACCCTTCCATAACCTCCCTGTCTCACTGGAACGTACTAATTCAGAACTACACACAATAATGCCCTGAACCTGTATCCTGCATAACATCCCTGTCTCAGTAGAATGTACCAATGCAGAACTCCATACAAATATGCCCTGAACCTGTACACCTCCATAACCTACCTGTCTCACTGGAAAGTTCCAATGCAGAAATGCACACAAATATGCCTTGTAGCTGTAACCCTCCACAACCTCCGTCTCTCACTGGAACGTACCAATGCATAACTCCACAAAAATATGCCCTGAAACAATACCCTCCATAACCTCCCGGTCTCACTGGAACGTACCAATGCAGAACTCCACACAAATATGCCCTTAACCTGTACAGCTCCAAAACATCCCAGTCTCACTGGAAAGTACCAATGCAGAACTCCACACAAATATGCCCTGAACCTGTACCCCACCATATCCTCAGTGTCTCACTGGAATGTTCCAATGCAGAACTCCACATAAGTATGCCCTGAACCTGTACCCCTCCATAACCTCCGTGTCTCACTGGAATGTACCAATGCAGAACTCCACACAAATATGCCCTGAAACTGTACCCCTCCATAAACTCCCTGTCGCACTGGAACGTACCAATGCAGAACTCCACATAAATATGCCCTGCAACTGTCCCCCTCCATAACCTCCCTTTCTCACTGGAACGTACCAATGCAGAAAAACACACAAATGTGCCCTGAACCTGTACACCTACATAACCTCCCTGTCTCACTGGAACGTACCAATGCAGAACTCCACAAAAATATGCCCTGAACCTGTACGCTCCAAAATCTACCTGTCTCACTGGAACGTACCAATGACGAACTCCACACAAATTTGCCATGAACCTGTATCCCTCCATATCCTACGTGTCTCACTGGAACGTACCAATGCAAAACTCCACACAAATATGCCCTGAACCTGTACGCTCCAAAACCTACCTGTCTCAGTGGAACGTACCAATGACGAACTCCACACAAATTTGCCATGAACCTGTATCCCTCCATATCCTCCGTGTCTCACTGGAACGTACCAATGCAAAACTCCACAAAAATATGCCCTGAACCTGTACGCTCCAAAACCTACCTGTCTCACTGGAACGTACCAATGACGAACTCCACACAAGTTTGCCATGAACCTGTATCCCTCCTTATCCTCCGTGTCTCAGTGGAACGTACCAATGCAGAACTCCTCACAAATATGCCCTGAACCTGTACCCCTCCATAACCTCCCTGTCTCACTGGAACGTACCAATGAAGAACTTCACACAAATATGCCATGAACCTGTATCCCTCCATATCCTCCGTGTCTCACTGGAAAGTTTCAATGCAGAACTCCACACAAATATGCCCTGAACCTGTACCCCTGCATAACCTCCCTTTCTCACTGGAACGTACCAATGCAGAAAAACACACAAATGTGCCCTGAACCTGTACACCTACATAACCTCCCTGTCTCACTGGAACGTACCAATGCAGAACTCCACAAAAATATGCCCTGAACCTGTACGCTCCAAAATCTACCTGTCTCACTGGAACGTACCAATGACGAACTCCACACAAATTTGCCATGAGCCTGTATCCCTCCATATCCTACGTGTCTCACTGGAACGTACCAATGCAAAACTCCACACAAATATGCCCTGAACCTGTACGCTCCAAAACCTACCTGTCTCAGTGGAACGTACCAATGACGAACTCCACACAAATTTGCCATGAACCTGTATCCCTCCATATCCTCCGTGTCTCACTGGAACGTACCAATGCAAAACTCCACAAAAATATGCCCTGAACCTGTACGCTCCAAAACCTACCTGTCTCACTGGAACGTACCAATGACGAACTCCACACAAGTTTGCCATGAACCTGTATCCCTCCTTATCCTCCGTGTCTCAGTGGAACGTACCAATGCAAAACTCCACACAAATATGCCCTGAACCTGTACCCGTCCATATCCTCCGTGTCTCACTGGAATGTTCAAATGCAGAACTCCACATAAACATGCCCTGAAGCTGTACCCACCCCCCCCCCCCCCCGTAACCTCCCTGTCTCACTGGAACGTACCAATGCATAACTCCACACAAATATGCGCTAAACCTTTACCCAACCTTAACCTCCCTGTCACACTGGAACGTACCAATGCAGAACTCCACAAAAATATGCCCGGAACTTGTACACCTCCATAACCTCCCTTTCTCACTGGAACGTACCAATGCAGAACTCCACACAAATATGCCCTGAACCCGTACCCCTCCATAACCTCCCTGTCTCACTGGAAAGTACCAATGCAGAACTACACAAAAATATCCCCTGAATATGTACCCTCCCTAACCTCCCTGTCACACTGTAACGTACCAATGCAGAACTCCACACAAATATGTCCTGTACCTGTACCCTTCCATAACCTCCCTGTCTCACTGGAACGTACTAATTCAGAACTACACACAATAATGCCCTGAACCTGTATCCTGCATAACATCCCTGTCTCAGTAGAATGTACCAATGCAGAACTCCATACAAATATGCCCTGAACCTGTACACCTCCATAACCTACCTGTCTCACTGGAAAGTTCCAATGCAGAAATGCACACAAATATGCCTTGTAGCTGTAACCCTCCACAACCTCCGTCTCTCACTGGAACGTACCAATGCATAACTCCACAAAAATATGCCCTGAAACAATACCCTCCATAACCTCCCGGTCTCACTGGAACGTACCAATGCAGAACTCCACACAAATATGCCCTTAACCTGTACAGCTCCAAAACATCCCAGTCTCACTGGAAAGTACCAATGCAGAACTCCACACAAATATGCCCTGAACCTGTACCCCACCATATCCTCAGTGTCTCACTGGAATGTTCCAATGCAGAACTCCACATAAGTATGCCCTGAACCTGTACCCCTCCATAACCTCCGTGTCTCACTGGAATGTACCAATGCAGAACTCCACACAAATATGCCCTGAAACTGTACCCCTCCATAAACTCCCTGTCGCACTGGAACGTACCAATGCAGAACTCCACATAAATATGCCCTGCAACTGTCCCCCTCCATAACCTCCCTTTCTCACTGGAACGTACCAATGCAGAAAAACACACAAATGTGCCCTGAACCTGTTCACCTACATAACCTCCCTGTCTCACTGGAACGTACCAATGCAGAACTCCACAAAAATATGCCCTGAACCTGTACGCTCCAAAATCTACCTGTCTCACTGGAACGTACCAATGACGAACTCCACACAAATTTGCCATGAACCTGTATCCCTCCATATCCTACGTGTCTCACTGGAACGTACCAATGCAAAACTCCACACAAATATGCCCTGAACCTGTACGCTCCAAAACCTACCTGTCTCAGTGGAACGTACCAATGACGAACTCCACACAAATTTGCCATGAACCTGTATCCCTCCATATCCTCCGTGTCTCACTGGAACGTACCAATGCAAAACTCCACAAAAATATGCCCTGAACCTGTACGCTCCAAAACCTACCTGTCTCACTGGAACGTACCAATGACGAACTCCACACAAGTTTGCCATGAACCTGTATCCCTCCTTATCCTCCGTGTCTCAGTGGAACGTACCAATGCAAAACTCCACACAAATATGCCCTGAACCTGAACCCGTCCATATCCTCCGTGTCTCACTGGAATGTTCAAATGCAGAACTCCACATAAACATGCCCTGAAGCTGTACCCACCCCCCCCCCCCCCGTAACCTCCCTGTCTCACTGGAACGTACCAATGCATAACTCCACACAAATATGCGCTAAACCTTTACCCAACCTTAACCTCCCTGTCACACTGGAACGTAGCAATGCAGAACTCCACAAAAATATGCCCGGAACTTGTACACCTCCATAACCTCCCTTTCTCACTGGAACGTACCAATGCAGAACTCCACACAAATATGCCCTGAACCCGTACCCCTCCATAACCTCCCTGTCTCACTGGAAAGTACCAATGCAGAACTCCTCACAAATATGCCCTGAACCTGTACCCCTCCATAACCTCCCTGTCTCACTGGAACGTACCAATGCAAAACTCCACATGAATATGCCCTGAAACTGTAGGCTCCAAAACCTACCTGTCTCACTGGAACGTACCAATGAAGAACTTCACACAAATATGCCATGAACCTGTATCCCTCCATATCCTCCGTGTCTCAATGGAAAGTTTCAATGCAGAACTCCACACAAATATGCCCTGAACCTGTACCCCTGCATAACCTCCCTGTCTCACTGGAACGTATCAATGCAGAATTCCACCCAAATATGCCCTAAACCTGTACCCCTCCAAAAACTCCCTGTCTCACTGGAACGTACCAATGCAGAACTCCACAAAAATATGCCCTGAACCTGTACGCTCCATAACCTACCTGTCTCACTGGAACGTACTAATTCAGAACTACACACAATAATGCCCTGAATCTGTATCCTCCATAACCACCCTGTCTCAGTAGAATGTACCAATGTAGAACTCCACACAAATATGCCATGAACCTGTATCCCTCCATATCCTCCGTGTCTCACTGGAAAGTTCCAATGCAGAATTCCACACAAATATGCCCTGTACCTGTACCCCTGCATAACCTCCCTGTCTCACTGGAACGTATCAATGCAGAATTCCATCCAAATATGCCCTAAACCTGTACCCCTCCAAAAACTCCCTGTCTCACTCGAACCTACCAATGCAGAACTCCACAAAAATATGCCCTGAACTTGTACACCTCCATAACCTCCCTGTCTCACTAGAACGTATCAATGTAGAACTCCACACAAATATGTCCTGAAAATCTCCCCTCCATAACGTCCCTTTCTCACTGGAACGTACCAATGCAGAACTCCACACAAATATGCCCGGAACCTGTACGCTCCAAAACCTACCTGTCTCACTGGAACGTACCAATGCAGAACTCCACAAAAATATCCCCTGAATATGTACCCTCCATATCCTCCCTGTCTCACTGGAACGTACCAATGCAGAACTCCACACAAATATGCGCTAAACCTTTACCCAACCATAACCTCCCTGTCACACTGGAACGTACCAATGCAGAACTCCACAAAAATATGCCCGGAACTTGTACACCTCCATAACCTCCCTGTCTCACTAGAACGTACCAATGCAGAACTCCACACAAATATGCCCTGAAAATGTCCCCTCCATAACCTCCCTTTCTCACTGGAACGTACCAATGCAGAACTCCACACAAATATGCCCTGAACCCGTACCCCTCCATAACCTCCCTGTCTCACTGGAAAGTACCAATGCAGAACTCCTCACAAATATGCCCTGAAACTGTACCCCTCCATAACCTCCCTGTCTAACTGGAGCGTACCAATGCAGAACTCCAAAGAAATATCCGCTGAATATGTGCCCTCCATAACCTCGCTGTTTCACTGGAACGTACCAATGAAGAACTGCACATAAATATGCCCTGAAACTGTACCCCTCCATAACCTCCCTTCCTCACTGGAACGTACCAATGCAGAAAAAAACACAAATGTGCCCTGAACCTGTACACCTACAAAACCTCCCTGTCTCATTGGAACGTACCAATGCAGAACTCCACAAAAATATGCCCAGAACCTGTACGCTCCAAAATCTACCTGTCTCACTGGAACGTACCAATGACGAACTCCAAACAAATATGCCATTAACCTGTACGCCTCCATATCCTCCGTGTCTCACTGGAATGAACCAATGCAGAACTCCACACAAATATGCCCTGAAACTGTACCCCTCCATAACCTCCCTGTCTCACTGGAAGGTACCATTGCAGAACTCCAAAAAAATATGCCCTGAACCTGTACCCCTCCATAACCTCCCTGTCTAACTGGAACGTACCAATGCAGAACTCCACACAAATATGCCCTAAATCTGTACCCTTCCATAACCTCCCTGTCTCACTGGAACGTACTAATTCAGAACTACACACAATAATGCCCTGAACCTGTATCCTCCATAACCCCCCTGTCTCAGTAGAATGTACCAATGCAGAACTCCATACAAATATGCCCTGAACCTGTACACCTCCATAACCTTCCTGAATCACTGGAACGTACCAATGCAGAACTCCACGCAAATATGCCATGAACCTGTATCCCTCCATATCACCCGTGTCTCACTGGAATGTACCAATGCAGAACTCCACACAAATATGCCCGGAACCTGTACCACTCCACAACCTACCTGTCTCACTGCAACGTACCAATGCAGAACTCCACACAAATATGCCCTTAACCTGTACAGCTCAAAAACATCCCAGTCTCACTGGAAAGTACCAATGCAGAACTCCACACAAATATGCCCTGAACCTGTACCCCACCATATCCTCCGTGTCTCACTGGAATGTTCCAATGCAGAACTCCACATAAGTATGCCCTGAACCTGTACAGCTCCAAAACATCCCAGTCTCACTGGAAAGTACCAATGCAGAACTCCACACAAATATGCCCTGAACCTGTACCCCACCATATCCTCCGTGTCTCGCTGGAATGTTCCAATGCACTACTCCACATAAGTATGCCCTGAACCTGTACCCCTCCATAACCTCCGTGTCTCACTGGAATGTACCAATGCAGAACTCCACACAAATATGCCCTGAAACTGTACCCCGCCATAAACTCCCTGTCGCACTGGAACGTACCAATGCAGAACTCCACACAAATATGCCCTAATCCTGTACCCCACCATAACCTCCCTGTCACACTGGAACGTACCAATGCAGAACTCCACAAAAATATGCCCTGAACCTGTACCCCTCCATAACCTCCCTGTCTCACTGGAACGTACCAATGCAGAACTCCACATAAATATGCCCTGAAACTGTACCCCTCCATAACCTCCCTTTCTCACTGGAACGTACCAATGCAGAAAAACACACAAATGTGCCCTGAACCTGTACACCTACATAACCTCCCTGTCTCACTGGAACGCACCAATGCAGAACTCCACATAAATATGCCCTGAAACTGTACCCCTCCATAACCTCCCTTTCTCACTGGAACGTACCAATGACGAACTCCACACAAATTTGCCATGAACCTGTATCCCTCCATATCCTCCGTGTCTCACTGGAACGTACCAATGCAGAACTCCACACAAATATGCCCTGAACCTGTACCTCTCCATATCCTCCGTGTCTCACTGGAATGTTCAAATGCAGAACTCAACATAAACATGCCCTGAACCTGTACCCCTCCATAACCTCCCTGTCTCACTGGAAAGTACCAATGCAGAACTCTTCACAAATATGCCCTGAAAATGTACTCCTCCATAACCTCCCTGTCTAACTGGAGCGTACCAATGCAGAACTCCAAAAAAATATCCGCTGAATATGTGCCCTCCGTAACCTCCCTGTCACACTGGAACGTACCAATGCAGAACTCCACAAAAATATGCCCTGAACCTGTACCTCTCCATAACCTCGCTGTTTCACTGGAACGTACCAATGAAGAACTGCACATAAATATGCCCTGAAACTGTACCCCTCCATAACCTCCCTTCCTCACTGGAACGTACCAATGCAGAAAAAAACACAAATGTGCCCTGAACCTGTACACCTACAGAACCTCCCTGTCTCATTGGAACATACCAATGCAGAACTCCACAAAAATATGCCCTGAAGCTGTACGCTCCAAAATCTACCTGTCTCACTGGAACGTACCAATGACGAAATCCAAACAAATATGCCATTAACCTGTACGCCTCCATATCCTCCGTGTCTCACTGGAATGAACCAATGCAGAACTGCACACAAATATGCCCTGAAACTGTACCCCTCCATAAACTCCCTGTCTCACTGGAAGGTACCAATGCAAAACTCCACCCAAATATGCCCTGAACCTGTACCCCTGCATATCCTCCGTGTCTCACTGGAATGTTCCAATGCAGAACTCCACATAAATATGCCCTGAACCCGTACACCTCCATAACCTCCCTGTCTCACTGGAACGTACCATTGCAGAACTCCACACAAATATGCCCTGAAACTGTACCCCTCCATAACCTTCCTGTCTCACTGGAACGTACCAATGCAGAACTACACAAAAATATCCCCTGAATATGTACCCTCCATAACCTCCCTGTCTAACTGGAACGTACCAATGCAGAACTCCACACAAATATGCCCTAAATCTGTACCCCACCATAACCTCCCTGTCAAACTGTAACGTACCAATGCAGAACTCTACAACAAATATGTCCTGTACCTGTACCCTTCCATAACCTCCCTGTCTCACTGGAACGTACTAATTCAGAACTACACACAATAATGCCCTGAACCTGTATCCTCCATAACCCCCCTGTGTCAGTAGAATGTACCAATGCAGAACTCCATACAAATATGCCCTGAACCTGTACACCTCCATAACCTCCCTGTCTCACTGGAACGTTCCAATGCAGAAATGCACACAAATATGCCTTGTAACTGTAACCCTCCACAACCTCCCTCTCTCACTGGAACGTACCAATGCAGAACTCCACAAAAATATGCCCTGAAACAATACCCTCCATAACCTCCCTGTCTCACTGGACGTACCGATGCAGAACTTCACACAAATATGCCCTGAAACTGTACACCTCCATAACCTTCCTGAATCACTGGAACGTACCAATGACGAACTCCAAACAAATATGCCATTAACCTGTACGCCTCCATATCCTCCGTGTCTCACTGGAATGAACCAATGCAGAACTCCACACAAATATGCCCTGAAACTGTACCCCTCCATAACCTCCCTGTCTCACTGGAAGGTACCATTGCAGAACTCCAAAAAAACTATGCCCTGAACCTGTACCCCTCCATAACCTCCCTGTCTCACTGGAACGTACCAATGCAAAACTCCACCCAAATATGCCCTGAACCTGTACCCCTGCATATCCTCCGTGTCTCACTGGAATGTTCCAATGCAGAACTCCACATAAATATGCCCTGAACCTGTACACCTCCATAACCTCCCTGTCTCATTGGAACGTACCAATGCAGAACTCCACACAAATATGCCCTGAAACTGTACCCCTCCATAACCTTCCTGTCTCACTGGAACGTACCAATGCAGAACTACACAAAAATATCCCCTGAATATGTAACCTCCCTAACCTCCCTGTCACACTGTAACGTACCTATGCAGTACTCCACACAAATATGTCCTGTACCTGTACCCTTCCATAACCTCCCTGTCTCACTGGAACGTACTAATTCAGAACTACACACAATAATGCCCTGAACCTGTATCCTGCATAACATCCCTGTCTCAGTAGAATGTACCAATGCAGAACTCCATACAAATATGCCCTGAACCTGTACACCTCCATAACCTACCTGTCTCACTGGAAAGTTCCAATGCAGAAATGCACACAAATATGCCTTGTAGCTGTAACCCTCCACAACCTCCGTCTCTCACTGGAACGTACCAATGCATAACTCCACAAAAATATGCCCTGAAACAATACCCTCCATAACCTCCCAGTCTCACTGGAACGTACCAATGGAGAACTCCACACAAATATGCCCTTAACCCGTACAGCTCCAAAACATCCCAGTCTCACTGGAAAGTACCAATGCAGAACTCCACACAAATATGCCCTGAACCTGTACCCCACCATATCCTCAGTGTCTCACTGGAATGTTCCAATGCAGAACTCCACATAAGTATGCCCTGAACCTGTACCCCTCCATAACCTCCGTGTCTCACTGGAATGTACCAATGCAGAACTCCACACAAATATGCCCTGAAACTGTACCCCTCCATAAACTCCCTGTCGCACTGGAACGTACCAATGCAGAACTCAACATAAACATGCCCTGAACCTGTACCCCTCCATAACCTCCCTGTCTCACTGGAAAGTACCAATGCAGAACTCTTCACAAATATGCCCTGAAAATGTACTCCTCCATAACCTCCCTGTCTAACTGGAGCGTACCAATGCAGAACTCCAAAAAAATATCCGCTGAATATGTGCCCTCCGTAACCTCCCTGTCACACTGGAACGTACCAATGCAGAACTCCACAAAAATATGCCCTGAACCTGTACCTCTCCATAACCTCGCTGTTTCACTGGAACGTACCAATGAAGAACTCCACATAAATATCCCCTGAAACTGTACCCCTCCATAACCTCCCTTCCTCACTGGAACGTACCAATGCAGAAAAAAACACAAATGTGCCCTGAACCTGTACACCTACAGAACCTCCCTGTCTCATTGGAACATACCAATGCAGAACTCCACAAAAATATGCCCTGAAGCTGTACGCTCCAAAATCTACCTGTCTCACTGGAACGTACCAATGACGAAATCCAAACAAATATGCCATTAACCTGTACGCCTCCATATCCTCCGTGTCTCACTGGAATGAACCAATGCAGAACTGCACACAAATATGCCCTGAAACTGTACCCCTCCATAAACTCCCTGTCTCACTGGAAGGTACCAATGCAAAACTCCACCCAAATATGCCCTGAACCTGTACCCCTGCATATCCTCCGTGTCTCACTGGAATGTTCCAATGCAGAACTCCACATAAATATGCCCTGAACCCGTACACCTCCATAACCTCCCTGTCTCACTGGAACGTACCATTGCAGAACTCCACACAAATATGCCCTGAAACTGTACCCCTCCATAACCTTCCTGTCTCACTGGAACGTACCAATGCAGAACTACACAAAAATATCCCCTGAATATGTACCCTCCATAACCTCCCTGTCTAACTGGAACGTACCAATGCAGAACTCCACACAAATATGCCCTAAATCTGTACCCCTCCATAACCTCCCTGTCAAACTGTAACGTACCAATTCAGAACTCTACAACAAATATGTCCTGTACCTGTACCCTTCCATAACCTCCCTGTCTCACTGGAACGTACTAATTCAGAACTACACACAATAATGCCCTGAACCTGTATCCTCCATAACCCCCCTGTGTCAGTAGAATGTACCAATGCAGAACTCCATACAAATATGCCCTGAACCTGTACACCTCCATAACCTCCCTGTCTCACTGGAACGTTCCAATGCAGAAATGCACACAAATATGCCTTGTAACTGTAACCCTCCACAACCTCCCTCTCTCACTGGAACGTACCAATGCAGAACTCCACAAAAATATGCCCTGAAACAATACCCTCCATAACCTCCCTGTCTCACTGGACGTACCGATGCAGAACTTCACACAAATATGCCCTGAAACTGTACACCTCCATAACCTTCCTGAATCACTGGAACGTACCAATGACGAACTCCAAACAAATATGCCATTAACCTGTACGCCTCCATATCCTCCGTGTCTCACTGGAATGAACCAATGCAGAACTCCACACAAATATGCCCTGAAACTGTACCCCTCCATAACCTCCCTGTCTCACTGGAAGGTACCATTGCAGAACTCCAAAAAAATATGCCCTGAACCTGTACCCCTCCATAACCTCCCTGTCTCACTGGAACGTACCAATGCAAAACTCCACCCAAATATGCCCTGAACCTGTACCCCTGCATATCCTCCGTGTCTCACTGGAATGTTCCAATGCAGAACTCCACATAAATATGCCCTGAACCTGTACACCTCAATAACCTCCCTGTCTCATTGGAACGTACCAATGCAGAACTCCACACAAATATGCCCTGAAACTGTACCCCTCCATAACCTTCCTGTCTCACTGGAACGTACCAATGCAGAACTACACAAAAATATCCCCTGAATATGTACCCTCCCTAACCTCCCTGTCACACTGTAACGTACCAATGCAGTACTCCACACAAATATGTCCTGTACCTGTACCCTTCCATAACCTCCCTGTCTCACTGGAACGTACTAATTCAGAACTACACACAATAATGCCCTGAACCTGTATCCTGCATAACATCCCTGTCTCAGTAGAATGTACCAATGCAGAACTCCATACAAATATGCCCTGAACCTGTACACCTCCATAACCTACCTGTCTCACTGGAACGTACCAATGCAGAACTACACAAAAATATCCCCTGAATATGTACCCTCCATAACCTCCCTGTCTAACTGGAACGTACCAATGCAGAACTCCACACAAATATGCCCTAAATCTGTACCCCACCATAACCTCCCTGTCAAACTGTAACGTACCAATGCAGAACTCTACAACAAATATGTCCTGTACCTGTACCCTTCCATAACCTCCCTGTCTCACTGGAACGTACTAATTCAGAACTACACACAATAATGCCCTGAACCTGTATCCTCCATAACCCCCCTGTGTCAGTAGAATGTACCAATGCAGAACTCCATACAAATATGCCCTGAACCTGTACACCTCCATAACCTCCCTGTCTCACTGGAACGTTCCAATGCAGAAATGCACACAAATATGCCTTGTAACTGTAACCCTCCACAACCTCCCTCTCTCACTGGAACGTACCAATGCAGAACTCCACAAAAATATGCCCTGAAACAATACCCTCCATAACCTCCCTGTCTCACTGGACGTACCGATGCAGAACTTCACACAAATATGCCCTGAAACTGTACACCTCCATAACCTTCCTGAATCACTGGAACGTACCAATGACGAACTCCAAACAAATATGCCATTAACCTGTACGCCTCCATATCCTCCGTGTCTCACTGGAATGAACCAATGCAGAACTCCACACAAATATGCCCTGAAACTGTACCCCTCCATAACCTCCCTGTCTCACTGGAAGGTACCATTGCAGAACTCCAAAAAAATATGCCCTGAACCTGTACCCCTCCATAACCTCCCTGTCTCACTGGAACGTACCAATGCAAAACTCCACCCAAATATGCCCTGAACCTGTACCCCTGCATATCCTCCGTGTCTCACTGGAATGTTCCAATGCAGAACTCCACATAAATATGCCCTGAACCTGTACACCTCCATAACCTCCCTGTCTCATTGGAACGTACCAATGCAGAACTCCACACAAATATGCCCTGAAACTGTACCCCTCCATAACCTTCCTGTCTCACTGGAACGTACCAATGCAGAACTACACAAAAATATCCCCTGAATATGTACCCTCCCTAACCTCCCTGTCACACTGTAACGTACCAATGCAGTACTCCACACAAATATGTCCTGTACCTGTACCCTTCCATAACCTCCCTGTCTCACTGGAACGTACTAATTCAGAACTACACACAATAATGCCCTGAACCTGTATCCTGCATAACATCCCTGTCTCAGTAGAATGTACCAATGCAGAACTCCATACAAATATGCCCTGAACCTGTACACCTCCATAACCTACCTGTCTCACTGGAAAGTTCCAATGCAGAAATGCACACAAATATGCCTTGTAGCTGTAACCCTCCACAACCTCCGTCTCACACTGGAACGTACCAATGCATAACTCCACAAAAATATGCCCTGAAACAATACCCTCCATAACCTCCCTGTCTCACTGGAACGTACCAATGCAGAACTCCACACAAATATGCCCTTAACCCGTACAGCTCCAAAACATCCCAGTCTCACTGGAAAGTACCAATGCAGAACTCCACACAAATATGCCCTGAACCTGTACCCCACCATATCCTCAGTGTCTCACTGGAATGTTCCAATGCAGAACTCCACATAAGTATGCCCTGAACCTGTACGCCTCCATATCCTCCGTGTCTCACTGGAATGAACCAATGCAGAACTGCACACAAATATGCCCTGAAACTGTACCCCTCCATAAACTCCCTGTCTCACTGGAAGGTACCAATGCAAAACTCCACCCAAATATGCCCTGAACCTGTACCCCTGCATATCCTCCGTGTCTCACTGGAATGTTCCAATGCAGAACTCCACATAAATATGCCCTGAACCCGTACACCTCCATAACCTCCCTGTCTCACTGGAACGTACCATTGCAGAACTCCACACAAATATGCCCTGAAACTGTACCCCTCCATAACCTTCCTGTCTCACTGGAACGTACCAATGCAGAACTACACAAAAATATCCCCTGAATATGTACCCTCCATAACCTCCCTGTCTAACTGGAACGTACCAATGCAGAACTCCACACAAATATGCCCTAAATCTGTACCCCACCATAACCTCCCTGTCAAACTGTAACGTACCAATTCAGAACTCTACAACAAATATGTCCTGTACCTGTACCCTTCCATAACCTCCCTGTCTCACTGGAACGTACTAATTCAGAACTACACACAATAATGCCCTGAACCTGTATCCTCCATAACCCCCCTGTGTCAGTAGAATGTACCAATGCAGAACTCCATACAAATATGCCCTGAACCTGTACACCTCCATAACCTCCCTGTCTCACTGGAACGTTCCAATGCAGAAATGCACACAAATATGCCTTGTAACTGTAACCCTCCACAACCTCCCTCTCTCACTGGAACGTACCAATGCAGAACTCCACAAAAATATGCCCTGAAACAATACCCTCCATAACCTCCCTGTCTCACTGGACGTACCGATGCAGAACTTCACACAAATATGCCCTGAAACTGTACACCTCCATAACCTTCCTGAATCACTGGAACGTACCAATGACGAACTCCAAACAAATATGCCATTAACCTGTACGCCTCCATATCCTCCGTGTCTCACTGGAATGAACCAATGCAGAACTCCACACAAATATGCCCTGAAACTGTACCCCTCCATAACCTCCCTGTCTCACTGGAAGGTACCATTGCAGAACTCCAAAAAAATATGCCCTGAACCTGTACCCCTCCATAACCTCCCTGTCTCACTGGAACGTACCAATGCAAAACTCCACCCAAATATGCCCTGAACCTGTACCCCTGCATATCCTCCGTGTCTCACTGGAATGTTCCAATGCAGAACTCCACATAAATATGCCCTGAACCTGTACACCTCAATAACCTCCCTGTCTCATTGGAACGTACCAATGCAGAACTCCACACAAATATGCCCTGAAACTGTACCCCTCCATAACCTTCCTGTCTCACTGGAACGTACCAATGCAGAACTACACAAAAATATCCCCTGAATATGTACCCTCCCTAACCTCCCTGTCACACTGTAACGTACCAATGCAGTACTCCACACAAATATGTCCTGTACCTGTACCCTTCCATAACCTCCCTGTCTCACTGGAACGTACTAATTCAGAACTACACACAATAATGCCCTGAACCTGTATCCTGCATAACATCCCTGTCTCAGTAGAATGTACCAATGCAGAACTCCATACAAATATGCCCTGAACCTGTACACCTCCATAACCTACCTGTCTCACTGGAACGTACCAATGCAGAACTACACAAAAATATCCCCTGAATATGTACCCTCCATAACCTCCCTGTCTAACTGGAACGTACCAATGCAGAACTCCACACAAATATGCCCTAAATCTGTACCCCACCATAACCTCCCTGTCAAACTGTAACGTACCAATGCAGAACTCTACAACAAATATATCCTGTACCTGTACCCTTCCATAAACTCCCTGTCTCACTGGAACGTACTAATTCAGAACTACACACAATAATGCCCTGAACCTGTATCCTCCATAACCCCCCTGTGTCAGTAGAATGTACCAATGCAGAACTCCATACAAATATGCCCTGAACCTGTACACCTCCATAACCTCCCTGTCTCACTGGAACGTTCCAATGCAGAAATGCACACAAATATGCCTTGTAACTGTAACCCTCCACAACCTCCCTCTCTCACTGGAACGTACCAATGCAGAACTCCACAAAAATATGCCCTGAAACAATACCCTCCATAACCTCCCTGTCTCACTGGACGTACCGATGCAGAACTTCACACAAATATGCCCTGAAACTGTACACCTCCATAACCTTCCTGAATCACTGGAACGTACCAATGACGAACTCCAAACAAATATGCCATTAACCTGTACGCCTCCATATCCTCCGTGTCTCACTGGAATGAACCAATGCAGAACTCCACACAAATATGCCCTGAAACTGTACCCCTCCATAACCTCCCTGTCTCACTGGAAGGTACCATTGCAGAACTCCAAAAAAATATGCCCTGAACCTGTACCCCTCCATAACCTCCCTGTCTCACTGGAACGTACCAATGCAAAACTCCACCCAAATATGCCCTGAACCTGTACCCCTGCATATCCTCCGTGTCTCACTGGAATGTTCCAATGCAGAACTCCACATAAATATGCCCTGAACCTGTACACCTCCATAACCTCCCTGTCTCATTGGAACGTACCAATGCAGAACTCCACACAAATATGCCCTGAAACTGTCCCCCTCCATAACCTTCCTGTCTCACTGGAACGTACCAATGCAGAACTACACAAAAATATCCCCTGAATATGTACCCTCCCTAACCTCCCTGTCACACTGTAACGTACCAATGCAGTACTCCACACAAATATGTCCTGTACCTGTACCCTTCCATAACCTCCCTGTCTCACTGGAACGTACTAATTCAGAACTACACACAATAATGCCCTGAACCTGTATCCTGCATAACATCCCTGTCTCAGTAGAATGTACCAATGCAGAACTCCATACAAATATGCCCTGAACCTGTACACCTCCATAACCTACCTGTCTCACTGGAAAGTTCCAATGCAGAAATGCACACAAATATGCCTTGTAGCTGTAACCCTCCACAACCTCCGTCTCACACTGGAACGTACCAATGCATAACTCCACAAAAATATGCCCTGAAACAATACCCTCCATAACCTCCCTGTCTCACTGGAACGTACCAATGCAGAACTCCACACAAATATGCCCTTAACCCGTACAGCTCCAAAACATCCCAGTCTCACTGGAAAGTACCAATGCAGAACTCCACACAAATATGCCCTGAACCTGTACCCCACCATATCCTCAGTGTCTCACTGGAATGTTCCAATGCAGAACTCCACATAAGTATGCCCTGAACCTGTACCCCTCCATAACCTCCGTGTCTCACTGGAATGTACCAATGCAGAACTCCACACAAATATGCCCTGAAACTGTACCCCTCCATAAACTCCCTGTCGCACTGGAACGTACCAATGCAGAACTCAACATAAACATGCCCTGAACCTGTACCCCTCCATAACCTCCCTGTCTCACTGGAAAGTACCAATGCAGAACTCTTCACAAATATGCCCTGAAAATGTACTCCTCCATAACCTCCCTGTCTAACTGGAGCGTACCAATGCAGAACTCCAAAAAAATATCCGCTGAATATGTGCCCTCCGTAACCTCCCTGTCACACTGGAACGTACCAATGCAGAACTCCACAAAAATATGCCCTGAACCTGTACCTCTCCATAACCTCGCTGTTTCACTGGAACGTACCAATGAAGAACTGCACATAAATATGCCCTGAAACTGTACCCCTCCATAACCTCCCTTCCTCACTGGAACGTACCAATGCAGAAAAAAACACAAATGTGCCCTGAACCTGTACACCTACAGAACCTCCCTGTCTCATTGGAACATACCAATGCAGAACTCCACAAAAATATGCCCTGAAGCTGTACGCTCCAAAATCTACCTGTCTCACTGGAACGTACCAATGACGAAATCCAAACAAATATGCCATTAACCTGTACGCCTCCATATCCTCCGTGTCTCACTGGAATGAACCAATGCAGAACTGCACACAAATATGCCCTGAAACTGTACCCCTCCATAAACTCCCTGTCTCACTGGAAGGTACCAATGCAAAACTCCACCCAAATATGCCCTGAACCTGTACCCCTGCATATCCTCCGTGTCTCACTGGAATGTTCCAATGCAGAACTCCACATAAATATGCCCTGAACCCGTACACCTCCATAACCTCCCTGTCTCACTGGAACGTACCATTGCAGAACTCCACACAAATATGCCCTGAAACTGTACCCCTCCATAACCTTCCTGTCTCACTGGAACGTACCAATGCAGAACTACACAAAAATATCCCCTGAATATGTACCCTCCATAACCTCCCTGTCTAACTGGAACGTACCAATGCAGAACTCCACACAAATATGCCCTAAATCTGTCCCCCACCATAACCTCCCTGTCAAACTGTAACGTACCAATGCAGAACTCTACAACAAATATGTCCTGTACCTGTACCCTTCCATAACCTCCCTGTCTCACTGGAACGTACTAATTCAGAACTACACACAATAATGCCCTGAACCTGTATCCTCCATAACCCCCCTGTGTCAGTAGAATGTACCAATGCAGAACTCCATACAAATATGCCCTGAACCTGTACACCTCCATAACCTCCCTGTCTCACTGGAACGTTCCAATGCAGAAATGCACACAAATATGCCTTGTAACTGTAACCCTCCACAACCTCCCTCTCTCACTGGAACGTACCAATGCAGAACTCCACAAAAATATGCCCTGAAACAATACCCTCCATAACCTCCCTGTCTCACTGGACGTACCGATGCAGAACTTCACACAAATATGCCCTGAAACTGTACACCTCCATAACCTTCCTGAATCACTGGAACGTACCAATGACGAACTCCAAACAAATATGCCATTAACCTGTACGCCTCCATATCCTCCGTGTCTCACTGGAATGAACCAATGCAGAACTCCACACAAATATGCCCTGAAACTGTACCCCTCCATAACCTCCCTGTCTCACTGGAAGGTACCATTGCAGAACTCCAAAAAAATATGCCCTGAACCTGTACCCCTCCATAACCTCCCTGTCTCACTGGAACGTACCAATGCAAAACTCCACCCAAATATGCCCTGAACCTGTACCCCTGCATATCCTCCGTGTCTCACTGGAATGTTCCAATGCAGAACTCCACATAAATATGCCCTGAACCTGTACACCTCCATAACCTCCCTGTCTCATTGGAACGTACCAATGCAGAACTCCACACAAATATGCCCTGAAACTGTACCCCTCCATAACCTTCCTGTCTCACTGGAACGTACCAATGCAGTACTACACAAAAATATCCCCTGAATATGTACCCTCCCTAACCTCCCTGTCACACTGTAACGTACCAATGCAGTACTCCACACAAATATGTCCTGTACCTGTACCCTTCCATAACCTCCCTGTCTCACTGGAACGTACTAATTCAGAACTACACACAATAATGCCCTGAACCTGTATCCTGCATAACATCCCTGTCTCAGTAGAATGTACCAATGCAGAACTCCATACAAATATGCCCTGAACCTGTACACCTCCATAACCTACCTGTCTCACTGGAAAGTTCCAATGCAGAAATGCACACAAATATGCCTTGTAGCTGTAACCCTCCACAACCTCCGTCTCACACTGGAACGTACCAATGCATAACTCCACAAAAATATGCCCTGAAACAATACCCTCCATAACCTCCCTGTCTCACTGGAACGTACCAATGCAGAACTCCACACAAATATGCCCTTAACCCGTACAGCTCCAAAACATCCCAGTCTCACTGGAAAGTACCAATGCAGAACTCCACACAAATATGCCCTGAACCTGTACCCCACCATATCCTCAGTGTCTCACTGGAATGTTCCAATGCAGAACTCCACATAAGTATGCCCTGAACCTGTACGCCTCCATATCCTCCGTGTCTCACTGGAATGAACCAATGCAGAACTGCACACAAATATGCCCTGAAACTGTACCCCTCCATAAACTCCCTGTCTCACTGGAAGGTACCAATGCAAAACTCCACCCAAATATGCCCTGAACCTGTACCCCTGCATATCCTCCGTGTCTCACTGGAATGTTCCAATGCAGAACTCCACATAAATATGCCCTGAACCCGTACACCTCCATAACCTCCCTGTCTCACTGGAACGTACCATTGCAGAACTCCACACAAATATGCCCTGAAACTGTACCCCTCCATAACCTTCCTGTCTCACTGGAACGTACCAATGCAGAACTACACAAAAATATCCCCTGAATATGTACCCTCCATAACCTCCCTGTCTAACTGGAACGTACCAATGCAGAACTCCACACAAATATGCCCTAAATCTGTACCCCACCATAACCTCCCTGTCAAACTGTAACGTACCAATTCAGAACTCTACAACAAATATGTCCTGTACCTGTACCCTTCCATAACCTCCCTGTCTCACTGGAACGTACTAATTCAGAACTACACACAATAATGCCCTGAACCTGTATCCTCCATAACCCCCCTGTGTCAGTAGAATGTACCAATGCAGAACTCCATACAAATATGCCCTGAACCTGTACACCTCCATAACCTCCCTGTCTCACTGGAACGTTCCAATGCAGAAATGCACACAAATATGCCTTGTAACTGTAACCCTCCACAACCTCCCTCTCTCACTGGAACGTACCAATGCAGAACTCCACAAAAATATGCCCTGAAACAATACCCTCCATAACCTCCCTGTCTCACTGGACGTACCGATGCAGAACTTCACACAAATATGCCCTGAAACTGTACACCTCCATAACCTTCCTGAATCACTGGAACGTACCAATGACGAACTCCAAACAAATATGCCATTAACCTGTACGCCTCCATATCCTCCGTGTCTCACTGGAATGAACCAATGCAGAACTCCACACAAATATGCCCTGAAACTGTACCCCTCCATAACCTCCCTGTCTCACTGGAAGGTACCATTGCAGAACTCCAAAAAAATATGCCCTGAACCTGTACCCCTCCATAACCTCCCTGTCTCACTGGAACGTACCAATGCAAAACTCCACCCAAATATGCCCTGAACCTGTACCCCTGCATATCCTCCGTGTCTCACTGGAATGTTCCAATGCAGAACTCCACATAAATATGCCCTGAACCTGTACACCTCAATAACCTCCCTGTCTCATTGGAACGTACCAATGCAGAACTCCACACAAATATGCCCTGAAACTGTACCCCTCCATAACCTTCCTGTCTCACTGGAACGTACCAATGCAGAACTACACAAAAATATCCCCTGAATATGTACCCTCCCTAACCTCCCTGTCACACTGTAACGTACCAATGCAGTACTCCACACAAATATGTCCTGTACCTGTACCCTTCCATAACCTCCCTGTCTCACTGGAACGTACTAATTCAGAACTACACACAATAATGCCCTGAACCTGTATCCTGCATAACATCCCTGTCTCAGTAGAATGTACCAATGCAGAACTCCATACAAATATGCCCTGAACCTGTACACCTCCATAACCTACCTGTCTCACTGGAACGTACCAATGCAGAACTACACAAAAATATCCCCTGAATATGTACCCTCCATAACCTCCCTGTCTAACTGGAACGTACCAATGCAGAACTCCACACAAATATGCCCTAAATCTGTACCCCACCATAACCTCCCTGTCAAACTGTAACGTACCAATGCAGAACTCTACAACAAATATATCCTGTACCTGTACCCTTCCATAAACTCCCTGTCTCACTGGAACGTACTAATTCAGAACTACACACAATAATGCCCTGAACCTGTATCCTCCATAACCCCCCTGTGTCAGTAGAATGTACCAATGCAGAACTCCATACAAATATGCCCTGAACCTGTACACCTCCATAACCTCCCTGTCTCACTGGAACGTTCCAATGCAGAAATGCACACAAATATGCCTTGTAACTGTAACCCTCCACAACCTCCCTCTCTCACTGGAACGTACCAATGCAGAACTCCACAAAAATATGCCCTGAAACAATACCCTCCATAACCTCCCTGTCTCACTGGACGTACCGATGCAGAACTTCACACAAATATGCCCTGAAACTGTACACCTCCATAACCTTCCTGAATCACTGGAACGTACCAATGACGAACTCCAAACAAATATGCCATTAACCTGTACGCCTCCATATCCTCCGTGTCTCACTGGAATGAACCAATGCAGAACTCCACACAAATATGCCCTGAAACTGTACCCCTCCATAACCTCCCTGTCTCACTGGAAGGTACCATTGCAGAACTCCAAAAAAATATGCCCTGAACCTGTACCCCTCCATAACCTCCCTGTCTCACTGGAACGTACCAATGCAAAACTCCACCCAAATATGCCCTGAACCTGTACCCCTGCATATCCTCCGTGTCTCACTGGAATGTTCCAATGCAGAACTCCACATAAATATGCCCTGAACCTGTACACCTCCATAACCTCCCTGTCTCATTGGAACGTACCAATGCAGAACTCCACACAAATATGCCCTGAAACTGTCCCCCTCCATAACCTTCCTGTCTCACTGGAACGTACCAATGCAGAACTACACAAAAATATCCCCTGAATATGTACCCTCCCTAACCTCCCTGTCACACTGTAACGTACCAATGCAGTACTCCACACAAATATGTCCTGTACCTGTACCCTTCCATAACCTCCCTGTCTCACTGGAACGTACTAATTCAGAACTACACACAATAATGCCCTGAACCTGTATCCTGCATAACATCCCTGTCTCAGTAGAATGTACCAATGCAGAACTCCATACAAATATGCCCTGAACCTGTACACCTCCATAACCTACCTGTCTCACTGGAAAGTTCCAATGCAGAAATGCACACAAATATGCCTTGTAGCTGTAACCCTCCACAACCTCCGTCTCACACTGGAACGTACCAATGCATAACTCCACAAAAATATGCCCTGAAACAATACCCTCCATAACCTCCCTGTCTCACTGGAACGTACCAATGCAGAACTCCACACAAATATGCCCTTAACCCGTACAGCTCCAAAACATCCCAGTCTCACTGGAAAGTACCAATGCAGAACTCCACACAAATATGCCCTGAACCTGTACCCCACCATATCCTCAGTGTCTCACTGGAATGTTCCAATGCAGAACTCCACATAAGTATGCCCTGAACCTGTACCCCTCCATAACCTCCGTGTCTCACTGGAATGTACCAATGCAGAACTCCACACAAATATGCCCTGAAACTGTACCCCTCCATAAACTCCCTGTCGCACTGGAACGTACCAATGCAGAACTCAACATAAACATGCCCTGAACCTGTACCCCTCCATAACCTCCCTGTCTCACTGGAAAGTACCAATGCAGAACTCTTCACAAATATGCCCTGAAAATGTACTCCTCCATAACCTCCCTGTCTAACTGGAGCGTACCAATGCAGAACTCCAAAAAAATATCCGCTGAATATGTGCCCTCCGTAACCTCCCTGTCACACTGGAACGTACCAATGCAGAACTCCACAAAAATATGCCCTGAACCTGTACCTCTCCATAACCTCGCTGTTTCACTGGAACGTACCAATGAAGAACTGCACATAAATATGCCCTGAAACTGTACCCCTCCATAACCTCCCTTCCTCACTGGAACGTACCAATGCAGAAAAAAACACAAATGTGCCCTGAACCTGTACACCTACAGAACCTCCCTGTCTCATTGGAACATACCAATGCAGAACTCCACAAAAATATGCCCTGAAGCTGTACGCTCCAAAATCTACCTGTCTCACTGGAACGTACCAATGACGAAATCCAAACAAATATGCCATTAACCTGTACGCCTCCATATCCTCCGTGTCTCACTGGAATGAACCAATGCAGAACTGCACACAAATATGCCCTGAAACTGTACCCCTCCATAAACTCCCTGTCTCACTGGAAGGTACCAATGCAAAACTCCACCCAAATATGCCCTGAACCTGTACCCCTGCATATCCTCCGTGTCTCACTGGAATGTTCCAATGCAGAACTCCACATAAATATGCCCTGAACCCGTACACCTCCATAACCTCCCTGTCTCACTGGAACGTACCATTGCAGAACTCCACACAAATATGCCCTGAAACTGTACCCCTCCATAACCTTCCTGTCTCACTGGAACGTACCAATGCAGAACTACACAAAAATATCCCCTGAATATGTACCCTCCATAACCTCCCTGTCTAACTGGAACGTACCAATGCAGAACTCCACACAAATATGCCCTAAATCTGTCCCCCACCATAACCTCCCTGTCAAACTGTAACGTACCAATGCAGAACTCTACAACAAATATGTCCTGTACCTGTACCCTTCCATAACCTCCCTGTCTCACTGGAACGTACTAATTCAGAACTACACACAATAATGCCCTGAACCTGTATCCTCCATAACCCCCCTGTGTCAGTAGAATGTACCAATGCAGAACTCCATACAAATATGCCCTGAACCTGTACACCTCCATAACCTCCCTGTCTCACTGGAACGTTCCAATGCAGAAATGCACACAAATATGCCTTGTAACTGTAACCCTCCACAACCTCCCTCTCTCACTGGAACGTACCAATGCAGAACTCCACAAAAATATGCCCTGAAACAATACCCTCCATAACCTCCCTGTCTCACTGGACGTACCGATGCAGAACTTCACACAAATATGCCCTGAAACTGTACACCTCCATAACCTTCCTGAATCACTGGAACGTACCAATGACGAACTCCAAACAAATATGCCATTAACCTGTACGCCTCCATATCCTCCGTGTCTCACTGGAATGAACCAATGCAGAACTCCAAAAAAATATGCCCTGAACCTGTACCCCTCCATAACCTCCCTGTCTCACTGGAACGTACCAATGCAAAACTCCACCCAAATATGCCCTGAACCTGTACCCCTGCATATCCTCCGTGTCTCACTGGAATGTTCCAATGCAGAACTCCACATAAATATGCCCTGAACCTGTACACCTCCATAACCTCCCTGTCTCATTGGAACGTACCAATGCAGAACTCCACACAAATATGCCCTGAAACTGTACCCCTCCATAACCTTCCTGTCTCACTGGAACGTACCAATGCAGAACTACACAAAAATATCCCCTGAATATGTACCCTCCCTAACCTCCCTGTCACACTGTAACGTACCAATGCAGTACTCCACACAAATATGTCCTGTACCTGTACCCTTCCATAACCTCCCTGTCTCACTGGAACGTACTAATTCAGAACTACACACAATAATGCCCTGAACCTGTATCCTGCATAACATCCCTGTCTCAGTAGAATGTACCAATGCAGAACTCCATACAAATATGCCCTGAACCTGTACACCTCCATAACCTACCTGTCTCACTGGAAAGTTCCAATGCAGAAATGCACACAAATATGCCTTGTAGCTGTAACCCTCCACAACCTCCGTCTCTCACTGGAACGTACCAATGCATAACTCCACAAAAATATGCCCTGAAACAATACCCTCCATAACCTCCCTGTCTCACTGGAACGTACCAATGCAGAACTCCACACAAATATGCCCTTAACCCGTACAGCTCCAAAACATCCCAGTCTCACTGGAAAGTACCAATGCAGAACTCCACACAAATATGCCCTGAACCTGTACCCCACCATATCCTCAGTGTCTCACTGGAATGTTCCAATGCAGAACTCCACATAAGTATGCCCTGAACCTGTACCCCTCCATAACCTCCGTGTCTCACTGGAATGTACCAATGCAGAACTCCACACAAATATGCCCTGAAACTGTACCCCTCCATAAACTCCCTGTCGCACTGGAACGTACCAATGCAGAAAAACACACAAATGTGCCCTGAACCTGTACACCTCCATAACCTCCCTGTCTCACTGGAACGTACCAATGCAGAACTCCTCACAAATATGCCCTGAAACTGTACCCCTCCATAACCTCCCTGTCTAACTGGAGCGTACCAATGCAGAACTCCACAAAAATATCCGCTGAATATGTGCCCTCCATAACCTCCCTGTCACACTGGAACGTACCAATGCAGAACTCCACAAAAATATGCCCTGAACCTGTACCCCTCCATAACCTCCCTGTCTCACTGGAACGTACCAATGAAGAACTCCACATAAATATGCCCTGAAACTGTACCCCTCCATAACCTCCCTTCCTCACTGCAACGTACCAATGCAGAAAAACTCACAAATGTGCCCTGAACCTGTACGCTCCAAAATCTACCTGTCTAACTGGAACGTACCAATGCAGAACTCCACACAAATATGCCCTAAATCTGTACCCAACCATAACCTCCCTGTCAAACTGTAACGTACCAATGCAGAACTCTACAACAAATATGTCCTGTACCTGTACCCTTCCATAACCTCCCTGTCTCACTGGAACGTACTAATTCAGAACTACACACAATAATGCCCTGAACCTGTATCCTCCATAACCCCCCTGTGTCAGTAGAATGTACCAATGCAGAACTCCATACAAATATGCCCTGAACCTGTACACCTCCATAACCTCCCTGTCTCACTGGAACGTTCCAATGCAGAAATGCACACAAATATGCCTTGTAACTGTAACCCTCCACAACCTCCCTCTCTCACTGGAACGTACCAATGCAGAACTCCACAAAAATATGCCCTGAAACAATACCCTCCATAACCTCCCTGTCTCACTGGACGTACCGATGCAGAACTTCACACAAATATGCCCTGAAACTGTACACCTCCATAACCTTCCTGAATCACTGGAACGTACCAATGACGAACTCCAAACAAATATGCCATTAACCTGTACGCCTCCATATCCTCCGTGTCTCACTGGAATGAACCAATGCAGAACTCCACACAAATATGCCCTGAAACTGTACCCCTCCATAACCTCCCTGTCTCACTGGAAGGTACCATTGCAGAACTCCAAAAAAATATGCCCTGAACCTGTACCCCTCCATAACCTCCCTGTCTCACTGGAACGTACCAATGCAAAACTCCACCCAAATATGCCCTGAACCTGTACCCCTGCATATCCTCCGTGTCTCACTGGAATGTTCCAATGCAGAACTCCACATAAATATGCCCTGAACCTGTACACCTCCATAACCTCCCTGTCTCATTGGAACGTACCAATGCAGAACTCCACACAAATATGCCCTGAAACTGTACCCCTCCATAACCTTCCTGTCTCACTGGAACGTACCAATGCAGAACTACACAAAAATATCCCCTGAATATGTACCCTCCCTAACCTCCCTGTCACACTGTAACGTACCAATGCAGTACTCCACACAAATATGTCCTGTACCTGTACCCTTCCATAACCTCCCTGTCTCACTGGAACGTACTAATTCAGAACTACACACAATAATGCCCTGAACCTGTATCCTGCATAACATCCCTGTCTCAGTAGAATGTACCAATGCAGAACTCCATACAAATATGCCCTGAACCTGTACACCTCCATAACCTACCTGTCTCACTGGAAAGTTCCAATGCAGAAATGCACACAAATATGCCTTGTAGCTGTAACCCTCCACAACCTCCGTCTCACACTGGAACGTACCAATGCATAACTCCACAAAAATATGCCCTGAAACAATACCCTCCATAACCTCCCTGTCTCACTGGAACGTACCAATGCAGAACTCCACACAAATATGCCCTTAACCCGTACAGCTCCAAAACATCCCAGTCTCACTGGAAAGTACCAATGCAGAACTCCACACAAATATGCCCTGAACCTGTACCCCACCATATCCTCAGTGTCTCACTGGAATGTTCCAATGCAGAACTCCACATAAGTATGCCCTGAACCTGTACGCCTCCATATCCTCCGTGTCTCACTGGAATGAACCAATGCAGAACTGCACACAAATATGCCCTGAAACTGTACCCCTCCATAAACTCCCTGTCTCACTGGAAGGTACCAATGCAAAACTCCACCCAAATATGCCCTGAACCTGTACCCCTGCATATCCTCCGTGTCTCACTGGAATGTTCCAATGCAGAACTCCACATAAATATGCCCTGAACCCGTACACCTCCATAACCTCCCTGTCTCACTGGAACGTACCATTGCAGAACTCCACACAAATATGCCCTGAAACTGTACCCCTCCATAACCTTCCTGTCTCACTGGAACGTACCAATGCAGAACTACACAAAAATATCCCCTGAATATGTACCCTCCATAACCTCCCTGTCTAACTGGAACGTACCAATGCAGAACTCCACACAAATATGCCCTAAATCTGTACCCCACCATAACCTCCCTGTCAAACTGTAACGTACCAATTCAGAACTCTACAACAAATATGTCCTGTACCTGTACCCTTCCATAACCTCCCTGTCTCACTGGAACGTACTAATTCAGAACTACACACAATAATGCCCTGAACCTGTATCCTCCATAACCCCCCTGTGTCAGTAGAATGTACCAATGCAGAACTCCATACAAATATGCCCTGAACCTGTACACCTCCATAACCTCCCTGTCTCACTGGAACGTTCCAATGCAGAAATGCACACAAATATGCCTTGTAACTGTAACCCTCCACAACCTCCCTCTCTCACTGGAACGTACCAATGCAGAACTCCACAAAAATATGCCCTGAAACAATACCCTCCATAACCTCCCTGTCTCACTGGACGTACCGATGCAGAACTTCACACAAATATGCCCTGAAACTGTACACCTCCATAACCTTCCTGAATCACTGGAACGTACCAATGACGAACTCCAAACAAATATGCCATTAACCTGTACGCCTCCATATCCTCCGTGTCTCACTGGAATGAACCAATGCAGAACTCCACACAAATATGCCCTGAAACTGTACCCCTCCATAACCTCCCTGTCTCACTGGAAGGTACCATTGCAGAACTCCAAAAAAATATGCCCTGAACCTGTACCCCTCCATAACCTCCCTGTCTCACTGGAACGTACCAATGCAAAACTCCACCCAAATATGCCCTGAACCTGTACCCCTGCATATCCTCCGTGTCTCACTGGAATGTTCCAATGCAGAACTCCACATAAATATGCCCTGAACCTGTACACCTCCATAACCTCCCTGTCTCATTGGAACGTACCAATGCAGAACTCCACACAAATATGCCCTGAAACTGTACCCCTCCATAACCTTCCTGTCTCACTGGAACGTACCAATGCAGAACTACACAAAAATATCCCCTGAATATGTACCCTCCCTAACCTCCCTGTCACACTGTAACGTACCAATGCAGTACTCCACACAAATATGTCCTGTACCTGTACCCTTCCATAACCTCCCTGTCTCACTGGAACGTACTAATTCAGAACTACACACAATAATGCCCTGAACCTGTATCCTGCATAACATCCCTGTCTCAGTAGAATGTACCAATGCAGAACTCCATACAAATATGCCCTGAACCTGTACACCTCCATAACCTACCTGTCTCACTGGAAAGTTCCAATGCAGAAATGCACACAAATATGCCTTGTAGCTGTAACCCTCCACAACCTCCGTCTCACACTGGAACGTACCAATGCATAACTCCACAAAAATATGCCCTGAAACAATACCCTCCATAACCTCCCTGTCTCACTGGAACGTACCAATGCAGAACTCCACACAAATATGCCCTTAACCCGTACAGCTCCAAAACATCCCAGTCTCACTGGAAAGTACCAATGCAGAACTCCACACAAATATGCCCTGAACCTGTACCCCACCATATCCTCAGTGTCTCACTGGAATGTTCCAATGCAGAACTCCACATAAGTATGCCCTGAACCTGTACGCCTCCATATCCTCCGTGTCTCACTGGAATGAACCAATGCAGAACTGCACACAAATATGCCCTGAAACTGTACCCCTCCATAAACTCCCTGTCTCACTGGAAGGTACCAATGCAAAACTCCACCCAAATATGCCCTGAACCTGTACCCCTGCATATCCTCCGTGTCTCACTGGAATGTTCCAATGCAGAACTCCACATAAATATGCCCTGAACCCGTACACCTCCATAACCTCCCTGTCTCACTGGAACGTACCATTGCAGAACTCCACACAAATATGCCCTGAAACTGTACCCCTCCATAACCTTCCTGTCTCACTGGAACGTACCAATGCAGAACTACACAAAAATATCCCCTGAATATGTACCCTCCATAACCTCCCTGTCTAACTGGAACGTACCAATGCAGAACTCCACACAAATATGCCCTAAATCTGTACCCCACCATAACCTCCCTGTCAAACTGTAACGTACCAATTCAGAACTCTACAACAAATATGTCCTGTACCTGTACCCTTCCATAACCTCCCTGTCTCACTGGAACGTACTAATTCAGAACTACACACAATAATGCCCTGAACCTGTATCCTCCATAACCCCCCTGTGTCAGTAGAATGTACCAATGCAGAACTCCATACAAATATGCCCTGAACCTGTACACCTCCATAACCTCCCTGTCTCACTGGAACGTTCCAATGCAGAAATGCACACAAATATGCCTTGTAACTGTAACCCTCCACAACCTCCCTCTCTCACTGGAACGTACCAATGCAGAACTCCACAAAAATATGCCCTGAAACAATACCCTCCATAACCTCCCTGTCTCACTGGACGTACCGATGCAGAACTTCACACAAATATGCCCTGAAACTGTACACCTCCATAACCTTCCTGAATCACTGGAACGTACCAATGACGAACTCCAAACAAATATGCCATTAACCTGTACGCCTCCATATCCTCCGTGTCTCACTGGAATGAACCAATGCAGAACTCCACACAAATATGCCCTGAAACTGTACCCCTCCATAACCTCCCTGTCTCACTGGAAGGTACCATTGCAGAACTCCAAAAAAATATGCCCTGAACCTGTACCCCTCCATAACCTCCCTGTCTCACTGGAACGTACCAATGCAAAACTCCACCCAAATATGCCCTGAACCTGTACCCCTGCATATCCTCCGTGTCTCACTGGAATGTTCCAATGCAGAACTCCACATAAATATGCCCTGAACCTGTACACCTCAATAACCTCCCTGTCTCATTGGAACGTACCAATGCAGAACTCCACACAAATATGCCCTGAAACTGTACCCCTCCATAACCTTCCTGTCTCACTGGAACGTACCAATGCAGAACTACACAAAAATATCCCCTGAATATGTACCCTCCCTAACCTCCCTGTCACACTGTAACGTACCAATGCAGTACTCCACACAAATATGTCCTGTACCTGTACCCTTCCATAACCTCCCTGTCTCACTGGAACGTACTAATTCAGAACTACACACAATAATGCCCTGAACCTGTATCCTGCATAACATCCCTGTCTCAGTAGAATGTACCAATGCAGAACTCCATACAAATATGCCCTGAACCTGTACACCTCCATAACCTACCTGTCTCACTGGAACGTACCAATGCAGAACTACACAAAAATATCCCCTGAATATGTACCCTCCATAACCTCCCTGTCTAACTGGAACGTACCAATGCAGAACTCCACACAAATATGCCCTAAATCTGTACCCCACCATAACCTCCCTGTCAAACTGTAACGTACCAATGCAGAACTCTACAACAAATATGTCCTGTACCTGTACCCTTCCATAAACTCCCTGTCTCACTGGAACGTACTAATTCAGAACTACACACAATAATGCCCTGAACCTGTATCCTCCATAACCCCCCTGTGTCAGTAGAATGTACCAATGCAGAACTCCATACAAATATGCCCTGAACCTGTACACCTCCATAACCTCCCTGTCTCACTGGAACGTTCCAATGCAGAAATGCACACAAATATGCCTTGTAACTGTAACCCTCCACAACCTCCCTCTCTCACTGGAACGTACCAATGCAGAACTCCACAAAAATATGCCCTGAAACAATACCCTCCATAACCTCCCTGTCTCACTGGACGTACCGATGCAGAACTTCACACAAATATGCCCTGAAACTGTACACCTCCATAACCTTCCTGAATCACTGGAACGTACCAATGACGAACTCCAAACAAATATGCCATTAACCTGTACGCCTCCATATCCTCCGTGTCTCACTGGAATGAACCAATGCAGAACTCCACACAAATATGCCCTGAAACTGTACCCCTCCATAACCTCCCTGTCTCACTGGAAGGTACCATTGCAGAACTCCAAAAAAATATGCCCTGAACCTGTACCCCTCCATAACCTCCCTGTCTCACTGGAACGTACCAATGCAAAACTCCACCCAAATATGCCCTGAACCTGTACCCCTGCATATCCTCCGTGTCTCACTGGAATGTTCCAATGCAGAACTCCACATAAATATGCCCTGAACCTGTACACCTCCATAACCTCCCTGTCTCATTGGAACGTACCAATGCAGAACTCCACACAAATATGCCCTGAAACTGTCCCCCTCCATAACCTTCCTGTCTCACTGGAACGTACCAATGCAGAACTACACAAATATATCCCCTGAATATGTACCCTCCCTAACCTCCCTGTCACACTGTAACGTACCAATGCAGTACTCCACACAAATATGTCCTGTACCTGTACCCTTCCATAACCTCCCTGTCTCACTGGAACGTACTAATTCAGAACTACACACAATAATGCCCTGAACCTGTATCCTGCATAACATCCCTGTCTCAGTAGAATGTACCAATGCAGAACTCCATACAAATATGCCCTGAACCTGTACACCTCCATAACCTACCTGTCTCACTGGAAAGTTCCAATGCAGAAATGCACACAAATATGCCTTGTAGCTGTAACCCTCCACAACCTCCGTCTCACACTGGAACGTACCAATGCATAACTCCACAAAAATATGCCCTGAAACAATACCCTCCATAACCTCCCTGTCTCACTGGAACGTACCAATGCAGAACTCCACACAAATATGCCCTTAACCCGTACAGCTCCAAAACATCCCAGTCTCACTGGAAAGTACCAATGCAGAACTCCACACAAATATGCCCTGAACCTGTACCCCACCATATCCTCAGTGTCTCACTGGAATGTTCCAATGCAGAACTCCACATAAGTATGCCCTGAACCTGTACCCCTCCATAACCTCCGTGTCTCACTGGAATGTACCAATGCAGAACTCCACACAAATATGCCCTGAAACTGTACCCCTCCATAAACTCCCTGTCGCACTGGAACGTACCAATGCAGAACTCAACATAAACATGCCCTGAACCTGTACCCCTCCATAACCTCCCTGTCTCACTGGAAAGTACCAATGCAGAACTCTTCACAAATATGCCCTGAAAATGTACTCCTCCATAACCTCCCTGTCTAACTGGAGCGTACCAATGCAGAACTCCAAAAAAATATCCGCTGAATATGTGCCCTCCGTAACCTCCCTGTCACACTGGAACGTACCAATGCAGAACTCCACAAAAATATGCCCTGAACCTGTACCTCTCCATAACCTCGCTGTTTCACTGGAACGTACCAATGAAGAACTGCACATAAATATGCCCTGAAACTGTACCCCTCCATAACCTCCCTTCCTCACTGGAACGTACCAATGCAGAAAAAAACACAAATGTGCCCTGAACCTGTACACCTACAGAACCTCCCTGTCTCATTGGAACATACCAATGCAGAACTCCACAAAAATATGCCCTGAAGCTGTACGCTCCAAAATCTACCTGTCTCACTGGAACGTACCAATGACGAAATCCAAACAAATATGCCATTAACCTGTACGCCTCCATATCCTCCGTGTCTCACTGGAATGAACCAATGCAGAACTGCACACAAATATGCCCTGAAACTGTACCCCTCCATAAACTCCCTGTCTCACTGGAAGGTACCAATGCAAAACTCCACCCAAATATGCCCTGAACCTGTACCCCTGCATATCCTCCGTGTCTCACTGGAATGTTCCAATGCAGAACTCCACATAAATATGCCCTGAACCCGTACACCTCCATAACCTCCCTGTCTCACTGGAACGTACCATTGCAGAACTCCACACAAATATGCCCTGAAACTGTACCCCTCCATAACCTTCCTGTCTCACTGGAACGTACCAATGCAGAACTACACAAAAATATCCCCTGAATATGTACCCTCCATAACCTCCCTGTCTAACTGGAACGTACCAATGCAGAACTCCACACAAATATGCCCTAAATCTGTCCCCCACCATAACCTCCCTGTCAAACTGTAACGTACCAATGCAGAACTCTACAACAAATATGTCCTGTACCTGTACCCTTCCATAACCTCCCTGTCTCACTGGAACGTACTAATTCAGAACTACACACAATAATGCCCTGAACCTGTATCCTCCATAACCCCCCTGTGTCAGTAGAATGTACCAATGCAGAACTCCATACAAATATGCCCTGAACCTGTACACCTCCATAACCTCCCTGTCTCACTGGAACGTTCCAATGCAGAAATGCACACAAATATGCCTTGTAACTGTAACCCTCCACAACCTCCCTCTCTCACTGGAACGTACCAATGCAGAACTCCACAAAAATATGCCCTGAAACAATACCCTCCATAACCTCCCTGTCTCACTGGACGTACCGATGCAGAACTTCACACAAATATGCCCTGAAACTGTACACCTCCATAACCTTCCTGAATCACTGGAACGTACCAATGACGAACTCCAAACAAATATGCCATTAACCTGTACGCCTCCATATCCTCCGTGTCTCACTGGAATGAACCAATGCAGAACTCCAAAAAAATATGCCCTGAACCTGTACCCCTCCATAACCTCCCTGTCTCACTGGAACGTACCAATGCAAAACTCCACCCAAATATGCCCTGAACCTGTACCCCTGCATATCCTCCGTGTCTCACTGGAATGTTCCAATGCAGAACTCCACATAAATATGCCCTGAACCTGTACACCTCCATAACCTCCCTGTCTCATTGGAACGTACCAATGCAGAACTCCACACAAATATGCCCTGAAACTGTACCCCTCCATAACCTTCCTGTCTCACTGGAACGTACCAATGCAGAACTACACAAAAATATCCCCTGAATATGTACCCTCCCTAACCTCCCTGTCACACTGTAACGTACCAATGCAGTACTCCACACAAATATGTCCTGTACCTGTACCCTTCCATAACCTCCCTGTCTCACTGGAACGTACTAATTCAGAACTACACACAATAATGCCCTGAACCTGTATCCTGCATAACATCCCTGTCTCAGTAGAATGTACCAATGCAGAACTCCATACAAATATGCCCTGAACCTGTACACCTCCATAACCTACCTGTCTCACTGGAAAGTTCCAATGCAGAAATGCACACAAATATGCCTTGTAGCTGTAACCCTCCACAACCTCCGTCTCTCACTGGAACGTACCAATGCATAACTCCACAAAAATATGCCCTGAAACAATACCCTCCATAACCTCCCTGTCTCACTGGAACGTACCAATGCAGAACTCCACACAAATATGCCCTTAACCCGTACAGCTCCAAAACATCCCAGTCTCACTGGAAAGTACCAATGCAGAACTCCACACAAATATGCCCTGAACCTGTACCCCACCATATCCTCAGTGTCTCACTGGAATGTTCCAATGCAGAACTCCACATAAGTATGCCCTGAACCTGTACCCCTCCATAACCTCCGTGTCTCACTGGAATGTACCAATGCAGAACTCCACACAAATATGCCCTGAAACTGTACCCCTCCATAAACTCCCTGTCGCACTGGAACGTACCAATGCAGAAAAACACACAAATGTGCCCTGAACCTGTACACCTCCATAACCTCCCTGTCTCACTGGAACGTACCAATGCAGAACTCCTCACAAATATGCCCTGAAACTGTACCCCTCCATAACCTCCCTGTCTAACTGGAGCGTACCAATGCAGAACTCCACAAAAATATCCGCTGAATATGTGCCCTCCATAACCTCCCTGTCACACTGGAACGTACCAATGCAGAACTCCACAAAAATATGCCCTGAACCTGTACCCCTCCATAACCTCCCTGTCTCACTGGAACGTACCAATGAAGAACTCCACATAAATATGCCCTGAAACTGTACCCCTCCATAACCTCCCTTCCTCACTGGAACGTACCAATGCAGAAAAAAACACAAATGTGCCCTGAACCTGTACACCTACAGAACCTCCCTGTCTCATTGGAACATACCAATGCAGAACTCCACAAAAATATGCCCTGAAGCTGTACGCTCCAAAATCTACCTGTCTCACTGGAACGTACCAATGACGAAATCCAAACAAATATGCCATTAACCTGTACGCCTCCATATCCTCCGTGTCTCACTGGAATGAACCAATGCAGAACTGCACACAAATATGCCCTGAAACTGTACCCCTCCATAAACTCCCTGTCTCACTGGAAGGTACCAATGCAAAACTCCACCCAAATATGCCCTGAACCTGTACCCCTGCATATCCTCCGTGTCTCACTGGAATGTTCCAATGCAGAACTCCACATAAATATGCCCTGAACCCGTACACCTCCATAACCTCCCTGTCTCACTGGAACGTACCATTGCAGAACTCCACACAAATATGCCCTGAAACTGTACCCCTCCATAACCTTCCTGTCTCACTGGAACGTACCAATGCAGAACTACACAAAAATATCCCCTGAATATGTACCCTCCATAACCTCCCTGTCTAACTGGAACGTACCAATGCAGAACTCCACACAAATATGCCCTAAATCTGTCCCCCACCATAACCTCCCTGTCAAACTGTAACGTACCAATGCAGAACTCTACAACAAATATGTCCTGTACCTGTACCCTTCCATAACCTCCCTGTCTCACTGGAACGTACTAATTCAGAACTACACACAATAATGCCCTGAACCTGTATCCTCCATAACCCCCCTGTGTCAGTAGAATGTACCAATGCAGAACTCCATACAAATATGCCCTGAACCTGTACACCTCCATAACCTCCCTGTCTCACTGGAACGTTCCAATGCAGAAATGCACACAAATATGCCTTGTAACTGTAACCCTCCACAACCTCCCTCTCTCACTGGAACGTACCAATGCAGAACTCCACAAAAATATGCCCTGAAACAATACCCTCCATAACCTCCCTGTCTCACTGGACGTACCGATGCAGAACTTCACACAAATATGCCCTGAAACTGTACACCTCCATAACCTTCCTGAATCACTGGAACGTACCAATGACGAACTCCAAACAAATATGCCATTAACCTGTACGCCTCCATATCCTCCGTGTCTCACTGGAATGAACCAATGCAGAACTCCAAAAAAATATGCCCTGAACCTGTACCCCTCCATAACCTCCCTGTCTCACTGGAACGTACCAATGCAAAACTCCACCCAAATATGCCCTGAACCTGTACCCCTGCATATCCTCCGTGTCTCACTGGAATGTTCCAATGCAGAACTCCACATAAATATGCCCTGAACCTGTACACCTCCATAACCTCCCTGTCTCATTGGAACGTACCAATGCAGAACTCCACACAAATATGCCCTGAAACTGTACCCCTCCATAACCTTCCTGTCTCACTGGAACGTACCAATGCAGAACTACACAAAAATATCCCCTGAATATGTACCCTCCCTAACCTCCCTGTCACACTGTAACGTACCAATGCAGTACTCCACACAAATATGTCCTGTACCTGTACCCTTCCATAACCTCCCTGTCTCACTGGAACGTACTAATTCAGAACTACACACAATAATGCCCTGAACCTGTATCCTGCATAACATCCCTGTCTCAGTAGAATGTACCAATGCAGAACTCCATACAAATATGCCCTGAACCTGTACACCTCCATAACCTACCTGTCTCACTGGAAAGTTCCAATGCAGAAATGCACACAAATATGCCTTGTAGCTGTAACCCTCCACAACCTCCGTCTCTCACTGGAACGTACCAATGCATAACTCCACAAAAATATGCCCTGAAACAATACCCTCCATAACCTCCCTGTCTCACTGGAACGTACCAATGCAGAACTCCACACAAATATGCCCTTAACCCGTACAGCTCCAAAACATCCCAGTCTCACTGGAAAGTACCAATGCAGAACTCCACACAAATATGCCCTGAACCTGTACCCCACCATATCCTCAGTGTCTCACTGGAATGTTCCAATGCAGAACTCCACATAAGTATGCCCTGAACCTGTACCCCTCCATAACCTCCGTGTCTCACTGGAATGTACCAATGCAGAACTCCACACAAATATGCCCTGAAACTGTACCCCTCCATAAACTCCCTGTCGCACTGGAACGTACCAATGCAGAAAAACACACAAATGTGCCCTGAACCTGTACACCTCCATAACCTCCCTGTCTCACTGGAACGTACCAATGCAGAACTCCTCACAAATATGCCCTGAAACTGTACCCCTCCATAACCTCCCTGTCTAACTGGAGCGTACCAATGCAGAACTCCACAAAAATATCCGCTGAATATGTGCCCTCCATAACCTCCCTGTCACACTGGAACGTACCAATGCAGAACTCCACAAAAATATGCCCTGAACCTGTACCCCTCCATAACCTCCCTGTCTCACTGGAACGTACCAATGAAGAACTCCACATAAATATGCCCTGAAACTGTACCCCTCCATAACCTCCCTTCCTCACTGCAACGTACCAATGCAGAAAAACTCACAAATGTGCCCTGAACCTGTACGCTCCAAAATCTACCTGTCTAACTGGAACGTACCAATGCAGAACTCCACACAAATATGCCCTAAATCTGTACCCAACCATAACCTCCCTGTCAAACTGTAACGTACCAATGCAGAACTCTACAACAAATATGTCCTGTACCTGTACCCTTCCATAACCTCCCTGTCTCACTGGAACGTACTAATTCAGAACTACACACAATAATGCCCTGAACCTGTATCCTCCATAACCCCCCTGTGTCAGTAGAATGTACCAATGCAGAACTCCATACAAATATGCCCTGAACCTGTACACCTCCATAACCTCCCTGTCTCACTGGAACGTTCCAATGCAGAAATGCACACAAATATGCCTTGTAACTGTAACCCTCCACAACCTCCCTCTCTCACTGGAACGTACCAATGCAGAACTCCACAAAAATATGCCCTGAAACAATACCCTCCATAACCTCCCTGTCTCACTGGACGTACCGATGCAGAACTTCACACAAATATGCCCTGAAACTGTACACCTCCATAACCTTCCTGAATCACTGGAACGTACCAATGACGAACTCCAAACAAATATGCCATTAACCTGTACGCCTCCATATCCTCCGTGTCTCACTGGAATGAACCAATGCAGAACTCCACACAAATATGCCCTGAAACTGTACCCCTCCATAACCTCCCTGTCTCACTGGAAGGTACCATTGCAGAACTCCAAAAAAATATGCCCTGAACCTGTACCCCTCCATAACCTCCCTGTCTCACTGGAACGTACCAATGCAAAACTCCACCCAAATATGCCCTGAACCTGTACCCCTGCATATCCTCCGTGTCTCACTGGAATGTTCCAATGCAGAACTCCACATAAATATGCCCTGAACCTGTACACCTCCATAACCTCCCTGTCTCATTGGAACGTACCAATGCAGAACTCCACACAAATATGCCCTGAAACTGTACCCCTCCATAACCTTCCTGTCTCACTGGAACGTACCAATGCAGAACTACACAAAAATATCCCCTGAATATGTACCCTCCCTAACCTCCCTGTCACACTGTAACGTACCAATGCAGTACTCCACACAAATATGTCCTGTACCTGTACCCTTCCATAACCTCCCTGTCTCACTGGAACGTACTAATTCAGAACTACACACAATAATGCCCTGAACCTGTATCCTGCATAACATCCCTGTCTCAGTAGAATGTACCAATGCAGAACTCCATACAAATATGCCCTGAACCTGTACACCTCCATAACCTACCTGTCTCACTGGAAAGTTCCAATGCAGAAATGCACACAAATATGCCTTGTAGCTGTAACCCTCCACAACCTCCGTCTCTCACTGGAACGTACCAATGCATAACTCCACAAAAATATGCCCTGAAACAATAACCTCCATAACCTCCCTGTCTCACTGGAACGTACCAATGCAGAACTCCACACAAATATGCCCTTAACCCGTACAGCTCCAAAACATCCCAGTCTCACTGGAAAGTACCAATGCAGAACTCCACACAAATATGCCCTGAACCTGTACCCCACCATATCCTCAGTGTCTCACTGGAATGTTCCAATGCAGAACTCCACATAAGTATGCCCTGAACCTGTACCCCTCCATAACCTCCGTGTCTCACTGGAATGTACCAATGCAGAACTCCACACAAATATGCCCTGAAACTGTACCCCTCCATAAACTCCCTGTCGCACTGGAACGTACCAATGCAGAAAAACACACAAATGTGCCCTGAACCTGTACACCTCCATAACCTCCCTGTCTCACTGGAACGTACCAATGCAGAACTCCTCACAAATATGCCCTGAAACTGTACCCCTCCATAACCTCCCTGTCTAACTGGAGCGTACCAATGCAGAACTCCACAAAAATATCCGCTGAATATGTGCCCTCCATAACCTCCCTGTCACACTGGAACGTACCAATGCAGAACTCCACAAAAATATGCCCTGAACCTGTACCCCTCCATAACCTCCCTGTCTCACTGGAACGTACCAATGAAGAACTCCACATAAATATGCCCTGAAACTGTACCCCTCCATAACCTCCCTTCCTCACTGCAACGTACCAATGCAGAAAAACTCACAAATGTGCCCTGAACCTGTACGCTCCAAAATCTACCTGTCTAACTGGAACGTACCAATGCAGAACTCCACACAAATATGCCCTAAATCTGTACCCAACCATAACCTCCCTGTCAAACTGTAACGTACCAATGCAGAACTCTACAACAAATATGTCCTGTACCTGTACCCTTCCATAACCTCCCTGTCTCACTGGAACGTACTAATTCAGAACTACACACAATAATGCCCTGAACCTGTATCCTCCATAACCCCCCTGTGTCAGTAGAATGTACCAATGCAGAACTCCATACAAATATGCCCTGAACCTGTACACCTCCATAACCTCCCTGTCTCACTGGAACGTTCCAATGCAGAAATGCACACAAATATGCCTTGTAACTGTAACCCTCCACAACCTCCCTCTCTCACTGGAACGTACCAATGCAGAACTCCACAAAAATATGCCCTGAAACAATACCCTCCATAACCTCCCTGTCTCACTGGACGTACCGATGCAGAACTTCACACAAATATGCCCTGAAACTGTACACCTCCATAACCTTCCTGAATCACTGGAACGTACCAATGACGAACTCCAAACAAATATGCCCTGAACCTGTACCCCTCCATAACCTCCCTGTCTCACTGGAACGTACCAATGCAAAACTCCACCCAAATATGCCCTGAACCTGTACGCCTCCATATCCTCCGTGTCTCACTGGAATGAACCAATGCAGAACTCCACACAAATATGCCCTGAAACTGTACCCCTCCATAACCTCCCTGTCTCACTGGAAGGTACCATTGCAGAACTCCAAAAAAATATGCCCTGAACCTGTACCCCTCCATAACCTCCCTGTCTCACTGGAACGTACCAATGCAAAACTCCACCCAAATATGCCCTGAACCTGTACCCCTGCATATCCTCCGTGTCTCACTGGAATGTTCCAATGCAGAACTCCACATAAATATGCCCTGAACCTGTACACCTCCATAACCTCCCTGTCTCATTGGAACGTACCAATGCAGAACTCCACACAAATATGCCCTGAAACTGTACCCCTCCATAACCTTCCTGTCTCACTGGAACGTACCAATGCAGAACTACACAAAAATATCCCCTGAATATGTACCCTCCCTAACCTCCCTGTCACACTGTAACGTACCAATGCAGTACTCCACACAAATATGTCCTGTACCTGTACCCTTCCATAACCTCCCTGTCTCACTGGAACGTACTAATTCAGAACTACACACAATAATGCCCTGAACCTGTATCCTGCATAACATCCCTGTCTCAGTAGAATGTACCAATGCAGAACTCCATACAAATATGCCCTGAACCTGTACACCTCCATAACCTACCTGTCTCACTGGAAAGTTCCAATGCAGAAATGCACACAAATATGCCTTGTAGCTGTAACCCTCCACAACCTCCGTCTCTCACTGGAACGTACCAATGCATAACTCCACAAAAATATGCCCTGAAACAATACCCTCCATAACCTCCCTGTCTCACTGGAACGTACCAATGCAGAACTCCACACAAATATGCCCTTAACCCGTACAGCTCCAAAACATCCCAGTCTCACTGGAAAGTACCAATGCAGAACTCCACACAAATATGCCCTGAACCTGTACCCCACCATATCCTCAGTGTCTCACTGGAATGTTCCAATGCAGAACTCCACATAAGTATGCCCTGAACCTGTACCCCTCCATAACCTCCGTGTCTCACTGGAATGTACCAATGCAGAACTCCACACAAATATGCCCTGAAACTGTACCCCTCCATAAACTCCCTGTCGCACTGGAACGTACCAATGCAGAAAAACACACAAATGTGCCCTGAACCTGTACACCTCCATAACCTCCCTGTCTCACTGGAACGTACCAATGCAGAACTCCTCACAAATATGCCCTGAAACTGTACCCCTCCATAACCTCCCTGTCTAACTGGAGCGTACCAATGCAGAACTCCACAAAAATATCCGCTGAATATGTGCCCTCCATAACCTCCCTGTCACACTGGAACGTACCAATGCAGAACTCCACAAAAATATGCCCTGAACCTGTACCCCTCCATAACCTCCCTGTCTCACTGGAACGTACCAATGAAGAACTCCACATAAATATGCCCTGAAACTGTACCCCTCCATAACCTCCCTTCCTCACTGCAACGTACCAATGCAGAAAAACTCACAAATGTGCCCTGAACCTGTACGCTCCAAAATCTACCTGTCTTACTGGAACGTACCATTGCAGAACACCAAAAAAATATGCCCTGAACCTGTACCACTCCATAACCTCCCTGTCTCACTGGAACGTACCAATGCAAAACTCCACCCAAATATGCCCTGAACCTGTACCCCTGCATATCCTCCGTGTCTCACTGGAATGTTCCAATGCAGAACTCCACATAAATATGCCCTGAACCTGTACACCTCCATAACCTCCCTGTCTCACAGGAACGTACCAATGCAGAACTCCACACAAATATGCCCTGAAACTGTACCCCTCCATAAACTCCCTGTCGCACTGGAACGTACCAATGCAGAACTCCACACAAATATGCCCTAAACCTGTACCCCACCATAACCTCCCTGTCACACTGGAACGTACCAATGCAGAACTCCACAAAAATATGCCCTGAACCTGTACCCCTCCATAACCTCCCTTTCTCACTGGAACGTACCAATGCAGAAAAACACACAAATGTGCCCTGAACCTGTACACCTACATAACCTCCCTGTCTCACTGGAAAGTACCAATGAAGAACTCCACAAAAATATGCCCTGAACCTGTACGCTCCAAAACCTACCTGTCTCACTGGAACGTACCAATGACGAACTCCACACAAATTTGCCATGAACCTGTATCCCTCCATATCCTACGTGTCTCACTGGAACGTACCAATGCAAAACTCCACACAAATATGCCCTGAACCTGTACGCTCCAAAACCTACCTGTCTCAGTGGAACGTACCAATGACGAACTCCACACAAATTTGCCATGAACCTGTATCCCTCCATATCCTCCGTGTCTCACTGGAACGTACCAATGCAAAACTCCACAAAAATATGCCCAGAACCTGTACGCTCCAAAATCTACCTGTCTCACTGGAACGTACCAATGACGAACTCCAAACAAATATGCCATTAACCTGTACGCCTCCATATCCTCCGTGTCTCACTGGAATGAACCAATGCTGAACTCCACACAAATATGCCCTGAAACTGTACCCCTCCATAACCTCCCTGTCTCACTGGAAGGTACCATTGCAGAACTCCAAAAAAATATGCCCTGAACCTGTACCCCTCCATAACCTCCCTGTCTCACTGGAACGTACCAATGCAAAACTCCACCCAAATATGCCCTAAACATGTACCCCTGCATATCCTCCGTGTCTCACTGGAATGTTCCAATGCAGAACTCCACATAAATATGCCCTGAACCTTTACACCTCCATAACCTCCCTGTCTCACTGGAACGTACCATTGCAGAACTCCACACAAATATGCCCTGAAACTGTACCCCTCCATAACCTTCCTGTCTCACTGGAACGTAGCATTGCAGAACTATACAAAAATATCCCCTGAATATGTACCCTCCATAACCTCCCTGTCTAACTGGAACGTACCAATGCAGAACTCCACACAAATATGCCCTAAATCTGTACCCTTCCATAACCTCCCTGTCTCACTGGAACGTACTAATTCAGAACTACACACAATAATGCCCTGAACCTGTATCCTCCATAACCCCACTGTCTCAGTAGAATGTACCAATGCAGAACTCCATACAAATATGCCCTGAACCTGTACACCTCCATAACCTTCCTGAATCACTGGAACGTACCAATGCAGAACTCCACGCAAATATGCCATGAACCTGTATCCCTCCATATCACCCGTGTCTCACTGCAATGTACCAATGCAGAACTCCACACAAATATGCCCGGAACCTGTACCACTCCACAACCTACCTGTCTCACTGCAACGTACCAATGCAGAACTCCACACAAATATGCCCTTAACCTGTACAGCTCCAAAACATCCCAGTCTCACTGGAAAGTACCAATGCAGAACTCCACACAAATATGCCCTGAACCTGTACCCCACCATATCCTCCGTGTCTCACTGGAATGTTCCAATGCAGAACTCCACATAAGTATGCCCTGAACCTGTACCCCTCCATAACCTCCGTGTCTCACTGGAATGTACCAATGCAGAGCTCCACACAAATATGCCCTGAATCTGTACCCCTCCATAACCTACCTGTCTCACGGCAACGTACCAATGCAGAACTCCACACAAATATGCCCTTAACCTGTACAGCTCCAAAACATCCCAGTCTCACTGGAAAGTACCAATGCAGAACTCCACACAAATATGCCCTGAACCTGTACCCCACCATATCCTCCGTGTCTCACTGGAATGTTCCAATGCACTACTCCACATAAGTATGCCCTGAACCTGTACCCCTCCATAACCTCCGTGTCTCACTGGAATGTACCAATGCAGAACTCCACACAAATATGCCCTGAAACTGTACCCCGCCATAAACTCCCTGTCGCACTGGAACGTACCAATGCAGAACTCCACACAAATATGCCCTAAACCTGTACCCCACCATAACCTCCCTGTCACACTGGAACGTACCAATGCAGAACTCCACAAAAATATGCCCTGAACCTGTACCCCTCCATAACCTCCCTGTCTCACTGGAACGTACCAATGCAGAACTCCACATAAATATGCCCTGAAACTGTACCCCTCCCTAACCTCCCTTTCTCACTGGAACGTACCAATGCAGAAAAACACACAAATGTGCCCTGAACCTGTACACCTACATAACCTCCCTGTCTCACTGGAACGCACCAATGCAGAACTCCACATAAATATGCCCTGAAACTGTACCCCTCCATAACCTCCCTTTCTCAGTGGAACGTACCAATGACGAACTCCACACAAATTTGCCATGAACCTGTATCCCTCCATATCCTCCGTGTCTCACTGGAACGTACCAATGCAGAACTCCACACAAATATACCCTGAACCTGTACCTCTCCATATCCTCCGTGTCTCACTGGAATTTTCAAATGCAGAACTCAACATAAACATGCCCTGAACCTGTACCCCTCCATAACCTCCCTGTCTCACTAGAAAGTACCAATGCAGAACTCTTCACAAATATGCCCTGAAAATGTACTCCTCCATAACCTCCCTGTCTAACTGGAGCGTACCAATGCAGAACTCCAAAATTATCCGCTGAATATGTGCCCTCCGTAACCTCCCTGTCACACTGGAACGTACCAATGCAGAACTCCACAAAAATATGCCCTGAACCTGTACCTCTCCATAACCTCGCTGTTTCACTGGAACGTACCAATGAAGAACTGCACATAAATATGCCCTGAAACTGTACCCCTCCATAACCTCCCTTCCTCACTGGAACGTACCAATGCAGAAAAAAACACAAATGTGCCCTGAACCTGTACACCTACAGAACCTCCCTGTCTCATTGGAACATACCAATGCAGAACTCCACAAAAATATGCCCTGAAGCTGTACGCTCCAAAATCTACCTGTCTCACTGGAACGTACCAATGACGAAATCCAAACAAATATGCCATTAACCTGTACGCCTCCATATCCTCCGTGTCTCACTGGAATGAACCAATGCAGAACTGCACACAAATATGCCCTGAAACTGTACCCCTCCATAAACTCCCTGTCTCACTGGAAGGTACCAATGCAAAACTCCACCCAAATATGCCCTGAACCTGTACCCCTGCATATCCTCCGTGTCTCACTGGAATGTTCCAATGCAGAACTCCACATAAATATGCCCTGAACCCGTACACCTCCATAACCTCCCTGTCTCACTGGAACGTACCATTGCAGAACTCCACACAAATATGCCCTGAAACTGTACCCCTCCATAACCTTCCTGTCTCACTGGAACGTACCAATGCAGAACTACACAAAAATATCCCCTGAATATGTACCCTCCATAACCTCCCTGTCTAACTGGAACGTACCAATGCAGAACTCCACACAAATATGCCCTAAATCTGTACCCCACCATAACCTCCCTGTCAAACTGTAACGTACCAATGCAGAACTCTACAACAAATATGTCCTGTACCTGTACCCTTCCATAACCTCCCTGTCTCACTGGAACGTACTAATTCAGAACTACACACAATAATGCCCTGAACCTGTATCCTCCATAACCCCCCTGTGTCAGTAGAATGTACCAATGCAGAACTCCATACAAATATGCCCTGAACCTGTACACCTCCATAACCTCCCTGTCTCACTGGAACGTTCCAATGCAGAAATGCACACAAATATGCCTTGTAACTGTAACCCTCCACAACCTCCCTCTCTCACTGGAACGTACCAATGCAGAACTCCACAAAAATATGCCCTGAAACAATACCCTCCATAACCTCCCTGTCTCACTGGACGTACCGATGCAGAACTTCACACAAATATGCCCTGAAACTGTACACCTCCATAACCTTCCTGAATCACTGGAACGTACCAATGACGAACTACAAACAAATATGCCATTAACCTGTACGCCTCCATATCCTCCGTGTCTCACTGGAATGAACCAAAGCAGAACTCCACACAAATATGCCCTGAAACTGTACCCCTCCATAACCTCCCTGTCTCACTGGAAGGTACCATTGCAGAACTCCAAAAAAATATGCCCTGAACCTGTACCCCTCCATAACCTCCCTGTCTCACTGGAACGTACCAATGCAAAACTCCACCCAAATATGCCCTGAACCTGTACCCCTGCATATCCTCCGTGTCTCACTGGAATGTTCCAATGCAGAACTCCACACAAATATGCCCTGAAACTGTACCCCTCCATAACCTTCCTGTCTCACTGGAACGTACCAATGCAGAACTACACAAAAATATCCCCTGAATATGTACCCTCCCTAACCTCCCTGTCACACTGTAACGTACCAATGCAGTACTCCACACAAATATGTCCTGTACCTGTACCCTTCCATAACCTCCCTGTCTCACTGGAACGTACTAATTCAGAACTACACACAATAATGCCCTGAACCTGTATCCTGCATAACATCCCTGTCTCAGTAGAATGTACCAATGCAGAACTCCATACAAATATGCCCTGAACCTGTACACCTCCATAACCTACCTGTCTCACTGGAAAGTTCCAATGCAGAAATGCACACAAATATGCCTTGTAGCTGTAACCCTCCACAACCTCCGTCTCTCACTGGAACGTACCAATGCATAACTCCACAAAAATATGCCCTGAAACAATACCCTCCATAACCTCCCTGTCTCACTGGAACGTACCAATGCAGAACTCCACACAAATATGCCCTTAACCCGTACAGCTCCAAAACATCCCAGTCTCACTGAAATTTACCAATGCAGAACTCCACACAAATATGCCCTGAACCTGTACCCCACCATATCCTCAGTGTCTCACTGGAATGTTCCAATGCAGAACTCCACATAAGTATGCCCTGAACCTGTACCCCTCCATAACCTCCGTGTCTCACTGGAATGTACCAATGCAGAACTCCACACAAATATGCCCTGAAACTGTACCCCTCCTTAAACTCCCTGTCGCACTGGAACGTACCAATGCAGAAAAACACACAAATGTGCCCTGAACCTGTACACCTCCATAACCTCCCTGTCTCACTGGAACGTACCAATGCAGAACTCCTCACAAATATGCCCTGAAACTGTACCCCTCCATAACCTCCCTGTCTAACTGGAGCGTACCAATGCAGAACTCCACAAAAATATCCGCTGAATATGTGCCCTCCATAACCTCCCTGTCACACTGGAACGTACCAATGCAGAACTCCACAAAAATATGCCCTGAACCTGTACCCCTCCATAACCTCCCTGTCTCACTGGAACGTACCAATGAAGAACTCCACATAAATATGCCCTGAAACTGTACCCCTCCATAACCTCCCTTCCTCACTGCAACGTACCAATGCAGAAAAACTCACAAATGTGCCCTGAACCTGTACGCTCCAAAATCTACCTGTCTAACTGGAACGTACCAATGCAGAACTCCACACAAATATGCCCTAAATCTGTACCCAACCATAACCTCCCTGTCAAACTGTAACGTACCAATGCAGAACTCTACAACAAATATGTCCTGTACCTGTACCCTTCCATAACCTCCCTGTCTCACTGGAACGTACTAATTCAGAACTACACACAATAATGCCCTGAACCTGTATCCTCCATAACCCCCCTGTGTCAGTAGAATGTACCAATGCAGAACTCCATACAAATATGCCCTGAACCTGTACACCTCCATAACCTCCCTGTCTCACTGGAACGTTCCAATGCAGAAATGCACACAAATATGCCTTGTAACTGTAACCCTCCACAACCTCCCTCTCTCACTGGAACGTACCAATGCAGAACTCCACAAAAATATGCCCTGAAACAATACCCTCCATAACCTCCCTGTCTCACTGGACGTACCGATGCAGAACTTCACACAAATATGCCCTGAAACTGTACACCTCCATAACCTTCCTGAATCACTGGAACGTACCAATGACGAACTCCAAACAAATATGCCATTAACCTGTACGCCTCCATATCCTCCGTGTCTCACTGGAATGAACCAATGCAGAACTCCACACAAATATGCCCTGAAACTGTACCCCTCCATAACCTCCCTGTCTCACTGGAAGGTACCATTGCAGAACTCAAAAAAATATGCCCTGAACCTGTACCCCTCCATAACCTCCCTGTCTCACTGGAACGTACCAATGCAAAACTCCACCCAAATATGCCCTGAACCTGTACCCCTGCATATCCTCCGTGTCTCACTGGAATGTTCCAATGCAGAACTCCACATAAATATGCCCTGAACCTGTACACCTCCATAACCTCCCTGTCTCATTGGAACGTACCAATGCAGAACTCCACACAAATATGCCCTGAAACTGTACCCCTCCATAACCTTCCCGTCTCACTGGAACGTACCAATGCAGAACTACACAAAAATATCCCCTGAATATGTACCCTCCCTAACCTCCCTGTCACACTGTAACGTACCAATGCAGTACTCCACACAAATATGTCCTGTACCTGTACCCTTCCATAACCTCCCTGTCTCACTGGAACGTACTAATTCAGAACTACACACAATAATGCCCTGAACCTGTATCCTGCATAACATCCCTGTCTCAGTAGAATGTACCAATGCAGAACTCCATACAAATATGCCCTGAACCTGTACACCTCCATAACCTACCTGTCTCACTGGAAAGTTCCAATGCAGAAATGCACACAAATATGCCTTGTAGCTGTAACCCTCCACAACCTCCGTCTCTCACTGGAACGTACCAATGCATAACTCCACAAAAATATGCCCTGAAACAATACCCTCCATAACCTCCCTGTCTCACTGGAACGTACCAATGCAGAACTCCACACAAATATGCCCTTAACCCGTACAGCTCCAAAACATCCCAGTCTCACTGAAATTTACCAATGCAGAACTCCACACAAATATGCCCTGAACCTGTACCCCACCATATCCTCAGTGTCTCACTGGAATGTTCCAATGCAGAACTCCACATAAGTATGCCCTGAACCTGTACCCCTCCATAACCTCCGTGTCTCACTGGAATGTACCAATGCAGAACTCCACACAAATATGCCCTGAAACTGTACCCCTCCATAAACTCCCTGTCGCACTGGAACGTACCAATGCAGAAAAACACACAAATGTGCCCTGAACCTGTACACCTCCATAACCTCCCTGTCTCACTGGAACGTACCAATGCAGAACTCCTCACAAATATGCCCTGAAACTGTACCCCTCCATAACCTCCCTGTCTAACTGGAGCGTACCAATGCAGAACTCCACAAAAATATCCGCTGAATATGTGCCCTCCATAACCTCCCTGTCACACTGGAACGTACCAATGCAGAACTCCACAAAAATATGCCCTGAACCTGTACCCCTCCATAACCTCCCTGTCTCACTGGAACGTACCAATGAAGAACTCCACATAAATATGCCCTGAAACTGTACCCCTCCATAACCTCCCTTCCTCACTGCAACGTACCAATGCAGAAAAACTCACAAATGTGCCCTGAACCTGTACGCTCCAAAATCTACCTGTCTTACTGGAACGTACCATTGCAGAACACCAAAAAAATATGCCCTGAACCTGTACCACTCCATAACCTCCCTGTCTCACTGGAACGTACCAATGCAAAACTCCACCCAAATATGCCCTGAACCTGTACCCCTGCATATCCTCCGTGTCTCACTGGAATGTTCCAATGCAGAACTCCACATAAATATGCCCTGAACCTGTACACCTCCATAACCTCCTTGTCTCACAGGAACGTACCAATGCAGAACTCCACACAAATATGCCCTGAAACTGTACCCCTCCATAAACTCCCTGTCGCACTGGAACGTACCAATGCAGAACTCCACACAAATATGCCCTAAACCTGTACCCCACCATAACCTCCCTGTCACACTGGAACGTACCAATGCAGAACTCCACAAAAATATGCCCTGAACCTGTACCCCTCCATAACCTCCCTGTCTCACTGGAACGTACCAATGCAGAACTCCACATAAATATGCCCTGCAACTGTCCCCCTCCATAACCTCCCTTTCTCACTGGAACGTACCAATGCAGAAAAACACACAAATGTGCCCTGAACCTGTACACCTACATAACCTCCCTGTCTCACTGGAAAGTACCAATGAAGAACTCCACAAAAATATGCCCTGAACCTGTACGCTCCAAAACCTACCTGTCTCACTGGAACGTACCAATGACGAACTCCACACAAATTTGCCATGAACCTGTATCCCTCCATATCCTACGTGTCTCACTGGAACGTACCAATGCAAAACTCCACACAAATATGCCCTGAACCTGTACGCTCCAAAACCTACCTGTCTCAGTGGAACGTACCAATGACGAACTCCACACAAATTTGCCATGAACCTGTATCCCTCCATATCCTCCGTGTCTCACTGGAACGTACCAATGCAAAACTCCACAAAAATATGCCCAGAACCTGTACGCTCCAAAATCTACCTGTCTCACTGGAACGTACCAATGACGAACTCCAAACAAATATGCCATTAACCTGTACGCCTCCATATCCTCCGTGTCTCACTGGAATGAACCAATGCTGAACTCCACACAAATATGCCCTGAACCTGTACCCCTCCATAACCTCCCTGTCTCACTGGAACGTACCAATGCAAAACTCCACCCAAATATGCCCTAAACCTGTACCCCTGCATATCCTCCGTGTCTCACTGGAATGTTCCAATGCAGAACTCCACATAAATATGCCCTGAACCTTTACACCTCCATAACCTCCCTGTCTCACTGGAACGTACCATTGCAGAACTCCATACAAATATGCCCTGAAACTGTACCCCTCCATAACCTTCCTGTCTCACTGGAACGTAGCATTGCAGAACTACACAAAAATATCCCCTGAATATGTACCCTCCATAACCTCCCTGTCTAACTGGAACGTACCAATGCAGAACTCCACACAAATATGCCCTAAATCTGTACCCTTCCATAACCTCCCTGTCTCACTGGAACGTACTAATTCAGAACTACACACAATAATGCCCTGAACCTGTATCCTCCATAACCCCCCTGTCTCAGTAGAATGTACCAATGCAGAACTCCATACAAATATGCCCTGAACCTGTACACCTCCATAACCTTCCTGAATCACTGGAACGTACCAATGCAGAACTCCACGCAAATATGCCATGAACCTGTATCCCTCCATATCACCCGTGTCTCACTGGAATGTACCAATGCAGATCTCCACACAAATATGCCCGGAACCTGTACCACTCCACAACCTACCTGTCTCACTGCAACGTACCAATGCAGAACTCCACACAAATATGCCCTTAACCTGTACAGCTCCAAAACATCCCAGTCTCACTGGAAAGTACCAATGCAGAACTCCACACAAATATGCCCTGAACCTGTACCCCACCATATCCTCCGTGTCTCACTGGAATGTTCCAATGCAGAACTCCACATAAGTATGCCCTGAACCTGTACCCCTCCATAACCTCCGTGTCTCACTGGAATGTACCAATGCAGAACTCCACACAAATATGCCCTGAATCTGTACCCCTCCATAACCTACCTGTCTCACGGCAACGTACCAATGCAGAACTCCACACAAATATGCCCTTAACCTGTACAGCTCCAAAACATCCCAGTCTCACTGGAAAGTACCAATGCAGAACTCCACACAAATATGCCCTGAACCTGTACCCCACCATATCCTCCGTGTCTCACTGGAATGTTCCAATGCACTACTCCACATAAGTATGCCCTGAACCTGTACCCCTCCATAACCTCCGTGTCTCACTGGAATGTACCAATGCAGAACTCCACACAAATATGCCCTGAAACTGTACCCCGCCATAAACTCCCTGTCGCACTGGAACGTACCAATGCAGAACTCCACACAAATATGCCCTAAACCTGTACCCCACCATAACCTCCCTGTCACACTGGAACGTACCAATGCAGAACTCCACAAAAATATGCCCTGAACCTGTACCCCTCCATAACCTCCCTGTCTCACTGGAACGTACCAATGCAGAACTCCACATAAATATGCCCTGAAACTGTACCCCTCCCTAACCTCCCTTTCTCACTGGAACGTACCAATGCAGAAAAACACACAAATGTGCCCTGAACCTGTACACCTACATAACATCCCTGTCTCACTGGAACGCACCAATGCAGAACTCCACATAAATATGCCCTGAAACTGTACCCCTCCATAACCTCCCTTTCTCACTGGAACGTACCAATGACGAACTCCACACAAATTTGCCATGAACCTGTATCCCTCCATATCCTCCGTGTCTCACTGGAACGTACCAATGCAGAACTCCACACAAATATGCCCTGAACCTGTACCTCTCCATATCCTCCGTGTCTCACTGGAATTTTCAAATGCAGAACTCAACATAAACATGCCCTGAACCTGTACCCCTCCATAACCTCCCTGTCTCACTAGAAAGTACCAATGCAGAACTCTTCACAAATATGCCCTGAAAATGTACTCCTCCATAACCTCCCTGTCTAACTGGAGCGTACCAATGCAGAACTCCAAAATTATCCGCTGAATATGTGCCCTCCGTAACCTCCCTGTCACACTGGAACGTACCAATGCAGAACTCCACAAAAATATGCCCTGAACCTGTACCTCTCCATAACCTCGCTGTTTCACTGGAACGTACCAATGAAGAACTGCACATAAATATGCCCTGAAACTGTACCCCTCCATAACCTCCCTTCCTCACTGGAACGTACCAATGCAGAAAAAAACACAAATGTGCCCTGAACCTGTACACCTACAGAACCTCCCTGTCTCATTGGAACATACCAATGCAGAACTCCACAAAAATATGCCCTGAAGCTGTACGCTCCAAAATCTACCTGTCTCACTGGAACGTACCAATGACGAAATCCAAACAAATATGCCATTAACCTGTACGCCTCCATATCCTCCGTGTCTCACTGGAATGAACCAATGCAGAACTGCACACAAATATGCCCTGAAACTGTACCCCTCCATAAACTCCCTGTCTCACTGGAAGGTACCAATGCAAAACTCCACCCAAATATGCCCTGAACCTGTACCCCTGCATATCCTCCGTGTCTCACTGGAATGTTCCAATGCATAACTCCACATAAATATGCCCTGAACCCGTACACCTCCATAACCTCCCTGTCTCACTGGAACGTACCATTGCAGAACTCCACACAAATATGCCCTGAAACTGTACCCCTCCATAACCTTCCTGTCTCACTGGAACGTACCAATGCAGAACTACACAAAAATATCCCCTGAATATGTACCCTCCATAACCTCCCTGTCTAACTGGAACGTACCAATGCAGAACTCCACACAAATATGCCCTAAATTTGTACCCCACCATAACCTCCCTGTCAAACTGTAACGTACCAATGCAGAACTCTACAACAAATATGTCCTGTACCTGTACCCTTCCATAACCTCCCTGTCTCACTGGAACGTACTAATTCAGAACTACACACAATAATGCCCTGAACCTGTATCCTCCATAACCCCCCTGTGTCAGTAGAATGTACCAATGCAGAACTCCATACAAATATGCCCTGAACCTGTACACCTCCATAACCTCCCTGTCTCACTGGAACGTTCCAATGCAGAAATGCACACAAATATGCCTTGTAACTGTAACCCTCCACAACCTCCCTCTCTCACTGGAACGTACCAATGCAGAACTCCACAAAAATATGCCCTGAAACAATACCCTCCATAACCTCCCTGTCTCACTGGACGTACCGATGCAGAACTCCACACAAATATGCCCTGAAACTGTACACCTCCATAACCTTCCTGAATCACTGGAACGTACCAATGACGAACTCCAAACAAATATGCCATTAACCTGTACGCCTCCATATCCTCCGTGTCTCACTGGAATGAACCAATGCAGAACTCCACACAAATATGCCCTGAAACTGTACCCCTCCATAACCTCCCTGTCTCACTGGAAGGTACCATTGCAGAACTCCAAAAAAATATGCCCTGAACCTGTACCCCTCCATAACCTCCCTGTCTCACTGGAACGTACCAATGCAAAACTCCACCCAAATATGCCCTGAACCTGTACCCCTGCATATCCTCCGTGTCTCACTGGAATGTTCCAATGCAGAACTCCACATAAATATGCCCTGAACCTGTACATCTCCATAACCTCCCTGTCTCACTGGAACGTACCAATGCAGAACTCCACACAAATATGCCCTGAAACTGTACCCCTCCATTACCTTCCTGTCTCACTGGAACGTACCAATGCAGAACTACACAAAAATATCCCCTGAATATGTACCCTCCCTAACCTCCCTGTCACACTGTAACGTACCAATGCAGAACTCCACACAAATATGTCCTGTACCTGTACCCTTCCATAACCTCCCTGTCTCACTGGAACGTACTAATTCAGAACTACACACAATAATGCCCTGAACCTGTATCCTGCATAACATCCCTGTCTCAGTAGAATGTACCAATGCAGAACTCCATACAAATATGCCCTGAACCTGTACACCTCCATAACCTACCTGTCTCACTGGAAAGTTCCAATGCAGAAATGCACACAAATATGCCTTGTAGCTGTAACCCTCCACAACCTCCGTCTCTCACTGGAACGTACCAATGCATAACTCCACAAAAATATGCCCTGAAACAATACCCTCCATAACCTCCCTGTCTCACTGGAACGTACCAATGCAGAACTCCACACAAATATGCCCTTAACCTGTACAGCTCCAAAACATCCCAGTCTCACTGGAAAGTACCAATGCAGAACTCCACACAAATATGCCCTGAACCTGTACCCCACCATATCCTCAGTGTCTCACTGGAATGTTCCAATGCAGAACTCCACATAAGTATGCCCTGAACCTGTACCCCTCCATAACCTCCGTGTCTCACTGGAATGTACCAATGCAGAACTCCACACAAATATGCCCTGAAACTGTACCCCTCCATAAACTCCCTGTCGCACTGGAACGTACCAATGCAGAAAAACACACAAATGTGCCCTGAACCTGTACACCTCCATAACCTCCCTGTCTCACTGGAACGTACCAATGCAGAACTCCTCACAAATATGCCCTGAAACTGTACCCCTCCATAACCTCCCTGTCTAACTGGAGCGTACCAATGCAGAACTCCACAAAAATATCCGCTGAATATGTGCCCTCCATAACCTCCCTGTCACACTGGAACGTACCAATGCAGAACTCCACAAAAATATGCCCTGAACCTGTACCCCTCCATAACCTCCCTGTCTCACTGGAACGTACCAATGAAGAACTCCACATAAATATGCCCTGAAACTGTACCCCTCCATAACCTCCCTTCCTCACTGCAACGTACCAATGCCGAAAAACTCACAAATGTGCCCTGAACCTGTACGCTCCAAAATCTACCTGTCTTACTGGAACGTACCATTGCAGAACACCAAAAAAATATGCCCTGAACCTGTACCACTCCATAACCTCCCTGTCTCACTGGAACGTACCAATGCAAAACTCCACCAAAATATGCCCTGAACCTGTACCCCTGCATATCCTCCGTGTCTCACTGGAATGTTCCAATGCAGAACTCCACATAAATATGCCCTGAACCTGTACACCTCCATAACCTCCCTGTCTCACAGGAACGTACCAATGCAGAACTCCACACAAATATGCCCTGAAACTGTACCCCTCCATAACCTTCCTGTCTCACTGGAACGTACCAATGCAGAACTACACAAAAATATCCCCTGAATATGTACCCTCCCTAACCTCCCTGTCACACTGTAACGTACCAATGCAGAACTCCACACAAATATGCCCTAAATCTGTACCCTTCCATAACCTCCCTGTCTCACTGGAACGTACTAATTCAGAACTACACACAATAATGCCCTGAACCTGTATCCTCCATAACCCCCCTGTCTCAGTAGAATGTACCAATGCAGAACTCCATACAAATATGCCCTGAACCTGTACACCTCCATAACCTTCCTGAATCACTGGAACGTACCAATGCAGAACTCCACGCAAATATGCCATGAACCTGTATCCCTCCATATCACCCGTGTCTCACTGGAATGTACCAATGCAGAACTCCACACAAATATGCCCGGAACGTGTACCACTCCACAACCTACCTGTCTCACTGCAACGTACCAATGCAGAACTCCACACAAATATGCCCTTAACCTGTACAGCTCCAAAACATCCCAGTCTCACTGGAAAGTACCAATGCAGAACTCCACACAAATATGCCCTGAACCTGTACCCCACCATATCCTCCGTGTCTCACTGGAATGTTCCAATGCAGAACTCCACATAAGTATGCCCTGAACCTGTACCCCTCCATAACCTCCGTGTCTCACTGGAATGTACCAATGCAGAACTCCACACAAATATGCCCTGAATCTGTACCCCTCCATAACCTACCTGTCTCACGGCAACGTACCAATGCAGAACTCCACACAAATATGCCCTTAACCTGTACAGCTCCAAAACATCCCAGTCTCACTGGAAAGTACCAATGCAGAACTCCACACAAATATGCCCTGAACCTGTACCCCACCATATCCTCCGTGTCTCACTGGAATGTTCCAATGCACTACTCCACATAAGTATGCACTGAACCTGTACCCCTCCATAACCTCCGTGTCTCACTGGAATGTACCAATGCAGAACTCCACACAAATATGCCCTGAAACTGTACCCCGCCATAAATTCCCTGTCGCACTGGAACGTACCAATGCAGAACTCCACACAAATATGCCCTAAACCTGTACCCCACCATAACCTCCCTGTCACACTGGAACGTACCAATGCAGAACTCCACAAAAATATGCCCTGAACCTGTACCCCTCCATAACCTCCCTGTCTCACTGGAACGTACCAATGCAGAACTCCACATAAATATGCCCTGAAACTGTACCCCTCCATAACCTCCCTTTCTCACTGGAACGTACCAATGCAGAAAAACACACAAATGTGCCCTGAACCTGTACACCTACATAACCTCCCTGTCTCACTGGAACGTACCAATGACGAACTCCACACAAATTTGCCATGAACCTGTATCCCTCCATATCCTCCGTGTCTCACTGGAACGTACCAATGCAGAACTCCACACAAATATGCCCTGAACCTGTACCTCTCCATATCCTCCGTGTCTCACTGGAATTTTCAAATGCAGAACTCAACATAAACATGCCCTGAATCTGTACCCCACCATAACCTCCCTGTCAAACTGTAACGTACCAATGCAGAACTCTACAACAAATATGTCCTGTACCTGTACCCTTCCATAACCTCCCTGTCTCACTGGAACGTACTAATTCAGAACTACACACAATAATGCCCTGAACCTGTATCCTCCATAACCCCCCTGTGTCAGTAGAATGTACCAATGCAGAACTCCATACAAATATGCCCTGAACCTGTACACCTCCATAACCTCCCTGTCTCACTGGAACGTTCCAATGCAGAAATGCACACAAATATGCCTTGTAACTGTAACCCTCCACAACCTCCCTCTCTCACTGGAACGTACCAATGCAGAACTCCACAAAAATATGCCCTGAAACAATACCCTCCATAACCTCCCTGTCTCACTGGACGTACCGATGCAGAACTCCACACAAATATGCCCTGAAACTGTACACCTCCATAACCTTCCTGAATCACTGGAACGTACCAATGACGAACTCCAAACAAATATGCCATTAACCTGTACGCCTCCATATCCTCCGTGTCTCACTGGAATGAACCAATGCAGAACTCCACACAAATATGCCCTGAAACTGTACCCCTCCATAACCTCCCTGTCTCACTGGAAGGTACCATTGCAGAACTCCAAAAAAATATGCCCTGAACCTGTACCCCTCCATAACCTCCCTGTCTCACTGGAACGTACCAATGCAAAACTCCACCCAAATATGCCCTGAACCTGTACCCCTGCATATCCTCCGTGTCTCACTGGAATGTTCCAATGCAGAACTCCACATAAATATGCCCTGAACCTGTACACCTCCATAACCTCCCTGTCTCACAGGAACGTACCAATGCAGAACTCCACACAAATATGCCCTGAAACTGTACCCCTCCATAACCTTCCTGTCTCACTGGAACGTACCAATGCAGAACTACACAAAAATATCCCCTGAATATGTACCCTCCCTAACCTCCCTGTCACACTGTAACGTACCAATGCAGAACTCCACACAAATATGCCCTAAATCTGTACCCTTCCATAACCTCCCTGTCTCACTGGAACGTACTAATTCAGAACTACACACAATAATGCCCTGAACCTGTATCCTCCATAACCCCCCTGTCTCAGTAGAATGTACCAATGCAGAACTCCATACAAATATGCCCTGAACCTGTACACCTCCATAACCTTCCTGAATCACTGGAACGTACCAATGCAGAACTCCACACAAATATGTCCTGTACCTGTACCCTTCCATAACCTCCCTGTCTCACTGGAACGTACTAATTCAGAACTACACACAATAATGCCCTGAACCTGTATCCTGCATAACATCCCTGTCTCAGTAGAATGTACCAATGCAGAACTCCATACAAATATGCCCTGAACCTGTACACCTCCATAACCTACCTGTCTCACTGGAAAGTTCCAATGCAGAAATGCACACAAATATGCCTTGTAGCTGTAACCCTCCACAACCTCCGTCTCTCACTGGAACGTACCAATGCATAACTCCACAAAAATATGCCCTGAAACAATACCCTCCATAACCTCCCTGTCTCACTGGAACGTACCAATGCAGAACTCCACACAAATATGCCCTTAACCTGTACAGCTCCAAAACATCCCAGTCTCACTGGAAAGTACCAATGCAGAACTCCACACAAATATGCCCTGAACCTGTACCCCACCATATCCTCAGTGTCTCACTGGAATGTTCCAATGCAGAACTCCACATAAGTATGCCCTGAACCTGTACCCCTCCATAACCTCCGTGTCTCACTGGAATGTACCAATGCAGAACTCCACACAAATATGCCCTGAAACTGTACCCCTCCATAAACTCCCTGTCGCACTGGAACGTACCAATGCAGAACTCCTCACAAATATGCCCTGAAACTGTACCCCTCCATAACCTCCCTGTCTAACTGGAGCGTACCAATGCAGAACTCCACAAAAATATCCGCTGAATATGTGCCCTCCATAACCTCCCTGTCACACTGGAACGTACCAATGCAGAACTCCACAAAAATATGCCCTGAACCTGTACCCCTCCATAACCTCCCTGTCTCACTGGAACGTACCAATGAAGAACTCCACATAAATATGCCCTGAAACTGTACCCCTCCATAACCTCCCTTCCTCACTGCAACGTACCAATGCAGAAAAACTCACAAATGTGCCCTGAACCTGTACGCTCCAAAATCTACCTGTCTTACTGGAACGTACCATTGCAGAACACCAAAAAAATATGCCCTGAACCTGTACCACTCCATAACCTCCCTGTCTCACTGGAACGTACCAATGCAAAACTCCACCAAAATATGCCCTGAACCTGTACCCCTGCATATCCTCCGTGTCTCACTGGAATGTTCCAATGCAGAACTCCACATAAATATGCCCTGAACCTGTACACCTCCATAACCTCCCTGTCTCACAGGAACGTACCAATGCAGAACTCCACACAAATATGCCCTGAAACTGTACCCCTCCATAACCTTCCTGTCTCACTGGAACGTACCAATGCAGAACTACACAAAAATATCCCCTGAATATGTACCCTCCCTAACATCCCTGTCACACTGTAACGTACCAATGCAGAACTCCACACAAATATGCCCTAAATCTGTACCCTTCCATAACCTCCCTGTCTCACTGGAACGTACTAATTCAGAACTACACACAATAATGCCCTGAACCTGTATCCTCCATAACCCCCCTGTCTCAGTAGAATGTACCAATGCAGAACTCCATACAAATATGCCCTGAACCTGTACACCTCCATAAACTTCCTGAATCACTGGAACGTACCAATGCAGAACTCCACGCAAATATGCCATGAACCTGTATCCCTCCATATCACCCGTGTCTCACTGGAATGTACCAATGCAGAACTCCACACAAATATGCCCGGAACGTGTACCACTCCACAACCTACCTGTCTCACTGCAACGTACCAATGCAGAACTCCACACAAATATGCCCTTAACCTGTACAGCTCCAAAACATCCCAGTCTCACTGGAAAGTACCAATGCAGAACTCCACACAAATATGCCCTGAACCTGTACCCCACCATATCCTCCGTGTCTCACTGGAATGTTCCAATGCAGAACTCCACATAAGTATGCCCTGAACCTGTACCCCTCCATAACCTCCGTGTCTCACTGGAATGTACCAATGCAGAACTCCACACAAATATGCCCTGAATCTGTACCCCTCCATAACCTACCTGTCTCACGGCAACGTACCAATGCAGAACTCCACACAAATATGCCCTTAACCTGTACAGCTCCAAAACATCCCAGTCTCACTGGAAAGTACCAATGCAGAACTCCACACAAATATGCCCTGAACCTGTACCCCACCATATCCTCCGTGTCTCACTGGAATTTTCAAATGCAGAACTCAACATAAACATGCCCTGAATCTGTACCCCACCATAACCTCCCTGTCAAACTGTAACGTACCAATGCAGAACTCTACAACAAATATGTCCTGTACCTGTACCCTTCCATAACCTCCCTGTCTCACTGGAACGTACTAATTCAGAACTACACACAATAATGCCCTGAACCTGTATCCTCCATAACCCCCCTGTGTCAGTAGAATGTACCAATGCAGAACTCCATACAAATATGCCCTGAACCTGTACACCTCCATAACCTCCCTGTCTCACTGGAACGTTCCAATGCAGAAATGCACACAAATATGCCTTGTAACTGTAACCCTCCACAACCTCCCTCTCTCACTGGAACGTACCAATGCAGAACTCCACAAAAATATGCCCTGAAACAATACCCTCCATAACCTCCCTGTCTCACTGGACGTACCGATGCAGAACTCCACACAAATATGCCCTGAAACTGTACACCTCCATAACCTTCCTGAATCACTGGAACGTACCAATGACGAACTCCAAACAAATATGCCATTAACCTGTACGCCTCCATATCCTCCGTGTCTCACTGGAATGAACCAATGCAGAACTCCACACAAATATGCCCTGAAACTGTACCCCTCCATAACCTCCCTGTCTCACTGGAAGGTACCATTGCAGAACTCCAAAAAAATATGCCCTGAACCTGTACCCCTCCATAACCTCCCTGTCTCACTGGAACGTACCAATGCAAAACTCCACCCAAATATGCCCTGAACCTGTACCCCTGCATATCCTCCGTGTCTCACTGGAATGTTCCAATGCAGAACTCCACATAAATATGCCCTGAACCTGTACACCTCCATAACCTCCCTGTCTCACAGGAACGTACCAATGCAGAACTCCACACAAATATGCCCTGAAACTGTACCCCTCCATAACCTTCCTGTCTCACTGGAACGTACCAATGCAGAACTACACAAAAATATCCCCTGAATATGTACCCTCCCTAACCTCCCTGTCACACTGTAACGTACCAATGCAGAACTCCACACAAATATGCCCTAAATCTGTACCCTTCCATAACCTCCCTGTCTCACTGGAACGTACTAATTCAGAACTACACACAATAATGCCCTGAACCTGTATCCTCCATAACCCCCCTGTCTCAGTAGAATGTACCAATGCAGAACTCCATACAAATATGCCCTGAACCTGTACACCTCCATAACCTTCCTGAATCACTGGAACGTACCAATGCAGAACTCCACACAAATATGTCCTGTACCTGTACCCTTCCATAACCTCCCTGTCTCACTGGAACGTACTAATTCAGAACTACACACAATAATGCCCTGAACCTGTATCCTGCATAACATCCCTGTCTCAGTAGAATGTACCAATGCAGAACTCCATACAAATATGCCCTGAACCTGTACACCTCCATAACCTACCTGTCTCACTGGAAAGTTCCAATGCAGAAATGCACACAAATATGCCTTGTAGCTGTAACCCTCCACAACCTCCGTCTCTCACTGGAACGTACCAATGCATAACTCCACAAAAATATGCCCTGAAACAATACCCTCCATAACCTCCCTGTCTCACTGGAACGTACCAATGCAGAACTCCACACAAATATGCCCTTAACCTGTACAGCTCCAAAACATCCCAGTCTCACTGGAAAGTACCAATGCAGAACTCCACACAAATATGCCCTGAACCTGTACCCCACCATATCCTCAGTGTCTCACTGGAATGTTCCAATGCAGAACTCCACATAAGTATGCCCTGAACCTGTACCCCTCCATAACCTCCGTGTCTCACTGGAATGTACCAATGCAGAACTCCACACAAATATGCCCTGAAACTGTACCCCTCCATAAACTCCCTGTCGCACTGGAACGTACCAATGCAGAACTCCTCACAAATATGCCCTGAAACTGTACCCCTCCATAACCTCCCTGTCTAACTGGAGCGTACCAATGCAGAACTCCACAAAAATATCCGCTGAATATGTGCCCTCCATAACCTCCCTGTCACACTGGAACGTACCAATGCAGAACTCCACAAAAATATGCCCTGAACCTGTACCCCTCCATAACCTCCCTGTCTCACTGGAACGTACCAATGAAGAACTCCACATAAATATGCCCTGAAACTGTACCCCTCCATAACCTCCCTTCCTCACTGCAACGTACCAATGCAGAAAAACTCACAAATGTGCCCTGAACCTGTACGCTCCAAAATCTACCTGTCTTACTGGAACGTACCATTGCAGAACACCAAAAAAATATGCCCTGAACCTGTACCACTCCATAACCTCCCTGTCTCACTGGAACGTACCAATGCAAAACTCCACCAAAATATGCCCTGAACCTGTACCCCTGCATATCCTCCGTGTCTCACTGGAATGTTCCAATGCAGAACTCCACATAAATATGCCCTGAACCTGTACACCTCCATAACCTCCCTGTCTCACAGGAACGTACCAATGCAGAACTCCACACAAATATGCCCTGAAACTGTACCCCTCCATAACCTTCCTGTCTCACTGGAACGTACCAATGCAGAACTACACAAAAATATCCCCTGAATATGTACCCTCCCTAACATCCCTGTCACACTGTAACGTACCAATGCAGAACTCCACACAAATATGCCCTAAATCTGTACCCTTCCATAACCTCCCTGTCTCACTGGAACGTACTAATTCAGAACTACACACAATAATGCCCTGAACCTGTATCCTCCATAACCCCCCTGTCTCAGTAGAATGTACCAATGCAGAACTCCATACAAATATGCCCTGAACCTGTACACCTCCATAAACTTCCTGAATCACTGGAACGTACCAATGCAGAACTCCACGCAAATATGCCATGAACCTGTATCCCTCCATATCACCCGTGTCTCACTGGAATGTACCAATGCAGAACTCCACACAAATATGCCCGGAACGTGTACCACTCCACAACCTACCTGTCTCACTGCAACGTACCAATGCAGAACTCCACACAAATATGCCCTTAACCTGTACAGCTCCAAAACATCCCAGTCTCACTGGAAAGTACCAATGCAGAACTCCACACAAATATGCCCTGAACCTGTACCCCACCATATCCTCCGTGTCTCACTGGAATGTTCCAATGCAGAACTCCACATAAGTATGCCCTGAACCTGTACCCCTCCATAACCTCCGTGTCTCACTGGAATGTACCAATGCAGAACTCCACACAAATATGCCCTGAATCTGTACCCCTCCATAACCTACCTGTCTCACGGCAACGTACCAATGCAGAACTCCACACAAATATGCCCTTAACCTGTACAGCTCCAAAACATCCCAGTCTCACTGGAAAGTACCAATGCAGAACTCCACACAAATATGCCCTGAACCTGTACCCCACCATATCCTCCGTGTCTCACTGGAATGTTCCAATGCACTACTCCACATAAGTATGCACTGAACCTGTACCCCTCCATAACCTCCGTGTCTCACTGGAATGTACCAATGCAGAACTCCACACAAATATGCCCTGAAACTGTACCCCGCCATAAACTCCCTGTCGCACTGGAACGTACCAATGCAGAACTCCACACAAATATGCCCTAAACCTGTACCCCACCATAACCTCCCTGTCACACTGGAACGTACCAATGCAGAACTCCACAAAAATATGCCCTGAACCTGTACCCCTCCATAACCTCCCTGTCTCACTGGAACGTACCAATGCAGAACTCCACATAAATATGCCCTGAAACTGTACCCCTCCATAACCTCCCTTTCTCACTGGAACGTACCAATGCAAAACTCCACCCAAATATGCCCTGAACCTGTACCCCTGCATATCCTCCGTGTCTCACTGGAATGTTCCAATGCAGAACTCCACATAAATATGCCCTGAACCTGTACACCTCCATAACCTCCCTGTCTCACAGGAACGTACCAATGCAGAACTCCACACAAATATGCCCTGAAACTGTACCCCTCCATAACCTTCCTGTCTCACTGGAACGTACCAATGCAGAACTACACAAAAATATCCCCTGAATATGTACCCTCCCTAACCTCCCTGTCACACTGTAACGTACCAATGCAGAACTCCACACAAATATGCCCTAAATCTGTACCCTTCCATAACCTCCCTGTCTCACTGGAACGTACTAATTCAGAACTACACACAATAATGCCCTGAACCTGTATCCTCCATAACCCCCCTGTCTCAGTAGAATGTACCAATGCAGAACTCCATACAAATATGCCCTGAACCTGTACACCTCCATAACCTTCCTGAATCACTGGAACGTACCAATGCAGAACTCCACACAAATATGTCCTGTACCTGTACCCTTCCATAACCTCCCTGTCTCACTGGAACGTACTAATTCAGAACTACACACAATAATGCCCTGAACCTGTATCCTGCATAACATCCCTGTCTCAGTAGAATGTACCAATGCAGAACTCCATACAAATATGCCCTGAACCTGTACACCTCCATAACCTACCTGTCTCACTGGAAAGTTCCAATGCAGAAATGCACACAAATATGCCTTGTAGCTGTAACCCTCCACAACCTCCGTCTCTCACTGGAACGTACCAATGCATAACTCCACAAAAATATGCCCTGAAACAATACCCTCCATAACCTCCCTGTCTCACTGGAACGTACCAATGCAGAACTCCACACAAATATGCCCTTAACCTGTACAGCTCCAAAACATCCCAGTCTCACTGGAAAGTACCAATGCAGAACTCCACACAAATATGCCCTGAACCTGTACCCCACCATATCCTCAGTGTCTCACTGGAATGTTCCAATGCAGAACTCCACATAAGTATGCCCTGAACCTGTACCCCTCCATAACCTCCGTGTCTCACTGGAATGTACCAATGCAGAACTCCACACAAATATGCCCTGAAACTGTACCCCTCCATAAACTCCCTGTCGCACTGGAACGTACCAATGCAGAAAAACACACAAATGTGCCCTGAACCTGTACACCTCCATAACCTCCCTGTCTCACTGGAACGTACCAATGCAGAACTCCTCACAAATATGCCCTGAAACTGTACCCCTCCATAACCTCCCTGTCTAACTGGAGCGTACCAATGCAGAACTCCACAAAAATATCCGCTGAATATGTGCCCTCCATAACCTCCCTGTCACACTGGAACGTACCAATGCAGAACTCCACAAAAATATGCCCTGAACCTGTACCCCTCCATAACCTCCCTGTCTCACTGGAACGTACCAATGAAGAACTCCACATAAATATGCCCTGAAACTGTACCCCTCCATAACCTCCCTTCCTCACTGCAACGTACCAATGCAGAAAAACTCACAAATGTGCCCTGAACCTGTACGCTCCAAAATCTACCTGTCTTACTGGAACGTACCATTGCAGAACACCAAAAAAATATGCCCTGAACCTGTACCACTCCATAACCTCCTTGTCTCACTGGAACGTACCAATGCAAAACTCCACCAAAATATGCCCTGAACCTGTACCCCTGCATATCCTCCGTGTCTCACTGGAATGTTCCAATGCAGAACTCCACATAAATATGCCCTGAACCTGTACACCTCCATAACCTCCCTGTCTCACAGGAACGTACCAATGCAGAACTCCACACAAATATGCCCTGAAACTGTACCCCTCCATAACCTTCCTGTCTCACTGGAACGTACCAATGCAGAACTACACAAAAATATCCCCTGAATATGTACCCTCCCTAACCTCCCTGTCACACTGTAACGTACCAATGCAGAACTCCACACAAATATGCCCTAAATCTGTACCCTTCCATAACCTCCCTGTCTCACTGGAACGTACTAATTCAGAACTACACACAATAATGCCCTGAACCTGTATCCTCCATAACCCCCCTGTCTCAGTAGAATGTACCAATGCAGAACTCCATACAAATATGCCCTGAACCTGTACACCTCCATAACCTTCCTGAATCACTGGAACGTACCAATGCAGAACTCCACGCAAATATGCCATGAACCTGTATCCCTCCATATCACCCGTGTCTCACTGGAATGTACCAATGCAGAACTCCACACAAATATGCCCGGAACGTGTACCACTCCACAACCTACCTGTCTCACTGCAACGTACCAATGCAGAACTCCACACAAATATGCCCTTAACCTGTACAGCTCCAAAACATCCCAGTCTCACTGGAAAGTACCAATGCAGAACTCCACACAAATATGCCCTGAACCTGTACCCCACCATATCCTCCGTGTCTCACTGGAATGTTCCAATGCAGAACTCCACATAAGTATGCCCTGAACCTGTACCCCTCCATAACCTCCGTGTCTCACTGGAATGTACCAATGCAGAACTCCACACAAATATGCCCTGAATCTGTACCCCTCCATAACCTACCTGTCTCACGGCAACGTACCAATGCAGAACTCCACACAAATATGCCCTTAACCTGTACAGCTCCAAAACATCCCAGTCTCACTGGAAAGTACCAATGCAGAACTCCACACAAATATGCCCTGAACCTGTACCCCACCATATCCTCCGTGTCTCACTGGAATGTTCCAATGCACTACTCCACATAAGTATGCCCTGAACCTGTACCCCTCCATAACCTCCGTGTCTCACTGGAATGTACCAATGCAGAACTCCACACAAATATGCCCTGAAACTGTACCCCGCCATAAACTCCCTGTCGCACTGGAACGTACCAATGCAGAACTCCACACAAATATGCCCTAAACCTGTACCCCACCATAACCTCCCTGTCACACTGGAACGTACCAATGCAGAACTCCACAAAAATATGCCCTGAACCTGTACCCCTCCATAACCTCCCTGTCTCACTGGAACGTACCAATGCAGAACTCCACATAAATATGCCCTGAAACTGTACCCCTCCATAACCTCCCTTTCTCACTGGAACGTACCAATGCAGAAAAACACACAAATGTGCCCTGAACCTGTACACCTACATAACCTCCCTGTCTCACTGGAACGTACCAATGACGAACTCCACACAAATTTGCCATGAACCTGTATCCCTCCATATCCTCCGTGTCTCACTGGAACGTACCAATGCAGAACTCCACACAAATATGCCCTGAACCTGTACCTCTCCATATCCTCCGTGTCTCACTGGAATTTTCAAATGCAGAACTCAACATAAACATGCCCTGAATCTGTACCCCACCATAACCTCCCTGTCAAACTGTAACGTACCAATGCAGAACTCTACAACAAATATGTCCTGTACCTGTACCCTTCCATAACCTCCCTGTCTCACTGGAACGTACTAATTCAGAACTACACACAATAATGCCCTGAACCTGTATCCTCCATAACCCCCCTGTGTCAGTAGAATGTACCAATGCAGAACTCCATACAAATATGCCCTGAACCTGTACACCTCCATAACCTCCCTGTCTCACTGGAACGTTCCAATGCAGAAATGCACACAAATATGCCCTGAAACAATACCCTCCATAACCTCCCTGTCTCACTGGAACGTACCAATGCAGAACTCCACACAAATATGCCCTGAAACTGTAACCCTCCACAACCTCCCTCTCTCACTGGAACGTACCAATGCAGAACTCCACAAAAATATGCCCTGAAACAATACCCTCCATAACCTCCCTGTCTCACTGGAACGTACCAATGCAGAACTCCACACAAATATGCCCTTAACCTGTACAGCTCCAAAACATCCCAGTCTCACTGGAAAGTACCAATGCAGAACTCCACACAAATATGCCCTGAACCTGTACCCCACCATATCCTCAGTGTCTCACTGGAATGTTCCAATGCAGAACTCCACATAAGTATGCCCTGAACCTGTACCCCTCCATAACCTCCGTGTCTCACTGGAATGTACCAATGCAGAACTCCACACAAATATGCCCTGAAACTGTACCCCTCCATAAACTCCCTGTCGCACTGGAACGTACCAATGCAGAAAAACACACAAATGTGCCCTGAACCTGTACACCTCCATAACCTCCCTGTCTCACTGGAACGTACCAATGCAGAACTCCTCACAAATATGCCCTGAAACTGTACCCCTCCATAACCTCCCTGTCTAACTGGAGCGTACCAATGCAGAACTCCACAAAAATATCCGCTGAATATGTGCCCTCCATAACCTCCCTGTCACACTGGAACGTACCAATGCAGAACTCCACAAAAATATGCCCTGAACCTGTACCCCTCCATAACCTCCCTGTCTCACTGGAACGTACCAATGAAGAATTCCACATAAATATGCCCTGAAACTGTACCCCTCCATAACCTCCCTTCCTCACTGCAACGTACCAATGCAGAAAAACTCACAAATGTGCCCTGAACCTGTACGCTCCAAAATCTACCTGTCTTACTGGAACGTACCATTGCAGAACACCAAAAAAATATGCCCTGAACCTGTACCACTCCATAACCTCCCTGTCTCACTGGAACGTACCAATGCAAAACTCCACCAAAATATGCCCTGAACCTGTACCCCTGCATATCCTCCGTGTCTCACTGGAATGTTCCAATGCAGAACTCCACATAAATATGCCCTGAACCTGTACACCTCCATAACCTCCCTGTCTCACAGGAACGTACCAATGCAGAACTCCACACAAATATGCCCTGAAACTGTACCCCTCCATAACCTTCCTGTCTCACTGGAACGTACCAATGCAGAACTACACAAAAATATCCCCTGAATATGTACCCTCCCTAACCTCCCTGTCACACTGTAACGTACCAATGCAGAACTCCACACAAATATGCCCTAAATCTGTACCCTTCCATAACCTCCCTGTCTCACTGGAACGTACTAATTCAGAACTACACACAATAATGCCCTGAACCTGTATCCTCCATAACCCCCCTGTCTCAGTAGAATGTACCAATGCAGAACTCCATACAAATATGCCCTGAACCTGTACACCTCCATAACCTTCCTGAATCACTGGAACGTACCAATGCAGAACTCCACGCAAATATGCCATGAACCTGTATCCCTCCATATCACCCGTGTCTCACTGGAATGTACCAATGCAGAACTCCACACAAATATGCCCGGAACGTGTACCACTCCACAACCTACCTGTCTCACTGCAACGTACCAATGCAGAACTCCACACAAATATGCCCTTAACCTGTACAGCTCCAAAACATCCCAGTCTCACTGGAAAGTACCAATGCAGAACTCCACACAAATATGCCCTGAACCTGTACCCCACCATATCCTCCGTGTCTCACTGGAATGTTCCAATGCAGAACTCCACATAAGTATGCCCTGAACCTGTACCCCTCCATAACCTCCGTGTCTCACTGGAAAGTACCAATGCAGAACTCCACACAAATATGCCCTGAATCTGTACCCCTCCATAACCTACCTGTCTCACGGCAACGTACCAATGCAGAACTCCACACAAATATGCCCTTAACCTGTACAGCTCCAAAACATCCCAGTCTCACTGGAAAGTACCAATGCAGAACTCCACACAAATATGCCCTGAACCTGTACCCCACCATATCCTCCGTGTCTCACTGGAATGTTCCAATGCACTACTCCACATAAGTATGCCCTGAACCTGTACCCCTCCATAACCTCCGTGTCTCACTGGAATGTACCAATGCAGAACTCCACACAAATATGCCCTGAAACTGTACCCCGCCATAAACTCCCTGTCGCACTGGAACGTACCAATGCAGAACTCCACACAAATATGCCCTAAACCTGTACCCCACCATAACCTCCCTGTCACACTGGAACGTACCAATGCAGAACTCCACAAAAATATGCCCTGAACCTGTACCCCTCCATAACCTCCCTGTCTCACTGGAACGTACCAATGCAGAACTCCACATAAATATGCCCTGAAACTGTACCCCTCCATAACCTCCCTTTCTCACTGGAACGTACCAATGCAGAAAAACACACAAATGTGCCCTGAACCTGTACACCTACATAACCTCCCTGTCTCACTGGAACGTACCAATGACGAACTCCACACAAATTTGCCATGAACCTGTATCCCTCCATATCCTCCGTGTCTCACTGGAACGTACCAATGCAGAACTCCACACAAATATGCCCTGAACCTGTACCTCTCCATATCCTCCGTGTCTCACTGGAATTTTCAAATGCAGAACTCAACATAAACATGCCCTGAATCTGTACCCCACCGTAACCTCCCTGTCAAACTGTAACGTACCAATGCAGAACTCTACAACAAATATGTCCTGTACCTGTACCCTTCCATAACCTCCCTGTCTCACTGGAACGTACTAATTCAGAACTACACACAATAATGCCCTGAACCTGTATCCTCCATAACCCCCCTGTGTCAGTAGAATGTACCAATGCAGAACTCCATACAAATATGCCCTGAACCTGTACACCTCCATAACCTCCCTGTCTCACTGGAACGTTCCAATGCAGAAATGCACACAAATATGCCTTGTAACTGTAACCCTCCACAACCTCCCTCTCTCACTGGAACGTACCAATGCAGAACTCCACAAAAATATGCCCTGAAACAATACCCTCCATAACCTCCCTGTCTCACTGGACGTACCGATGCAGAACTCCACACAAATATGCCCTGAAACTGTACACCTCCATAACCTTCCTGAATCACTGGAACGTACCAATGACGAACTCCAAACAAATATGCCATTAACCTGTACGCCTCCATATCCTCCGTGTCTCACTGGAATGAACCAATGCAGAACTCCACACAAATATGCCCTGAAACTGTACCCCTCCATAACCTCCCTGTCTCACTGGAAGGTACCATTGCAGAACTCCAAAAAAATATGCCCTGAACCTGTACCCCTCCATAACCTCCCTGTCTCACTGGAACGTACCAATGCAAAACTCCACCCAAATATGCCCTGAACCTGTACCCCTGCATATCCTCCGTGTCTCACTGGAATGTTCCAATGCAGAACTCCACATAAATATGCCCTGAACCTGTACATCTCCATAACCTCCCTGTCTCACTGGAACGTACCAATGCAGAACTCCACACAAATATGCCCTGAAACTGTACCCCTCCATTACCTTCCTGTCTCACTGGAACGTACCAATGCAGAACTACACAAAAATATCCCCTGAATATGTACCCTCCCTAACCTCCCTGTCACACTGTAACGTACCAATGCAGAACTCCACACAAATATGTCCTGTACCTGTACCCTTCCATAACCTCCCTGTCTCACTGGAACGTACTAATTCAGAACTACACACAATAATGCCCTGAACCTGTATCCTGCATAACATCCCTGTCTCAGTAGAATGTACCAATGCAGAACTCCATACAAATATGCCCTGAACCTGTACACCTCCATAACCTACCTGTCTCACTGGAAAGTTCCAATGCAGAAATGCACACAAATATGCCTTGTAGCTGTAACCCTCCACAACCTCCGTCTCTCACTGGAACGTACCAATGCATAACTCCACAAAAATATGCCCTGAAACAATACCCTCCATAACCTCCCTGTCTCACTGGAACGTACCAATGCAGAACTCCACACAAATATGCCCTTAACCTGTACAGCTCCAAAACATCCCAGTCTCACTGGAAAGTACCAATGCAGAACTCCACACAAATATGCCCTGAACCTGTACCCCACCATATCCTCAGTGTCTCACTGGAATGTTCCAATGCAGAACTCCACATAAGTATGCCCTGAACCTGTACCCCTCCATAACCTCCGTGTCTCACTGGAATGTACCAATGCAGAACTCCACACAAATATGCCCTGAAACTGTACCCCTCCATAAACTCCCTGTCGCACTGGAACGTACCAATGCAGAAAAACACACAAATGTGCCCTGAACCTGTACACCTCCATAACCTCCCTGTCTCACTGGAACGTACCAATGCAGAACTCCTCACAAATATGCCCTGAAACTGTACCCCTCCATAACCTCCCTGTCTAACTGGAGCGTACCAATGCAGAACTCCACAAAAATATCCGCTGAATATGTGCCCTCCATAACCTCCCTGTCACACTGGAACGTACCAATGCAGAACTCCACAAAAATATGCCCTGAACCTGTACCCCTCCATAACCTCCCTGTCTCACTGGAACGTACCAATGAAGAACTCCACATAAATATGCCCTGAAACTGTACCCCTCCATAACCTCCCTTCCTCACTGCAACGTACCAATGCAGAAAAACTCACAAATGTGCCCTGAACCTGTACGCTCCAAAATCTACCTGTCTTACTGGAACGTACCATTGCAGAACACCAAAAAAATATGCCCTGAACCTGTACCACTCCATAACCTCCCTGTCTCACTGGAACGTACCAATGCAAAACTCCACCAAAATATGCCCTGAACCTGTACCCCTGCATATCCTCCGTGTCTCACTGGAATGTTCCAATGCAGAACTCCACATAAATATGCCCTGAACCTGTACACCTCCATAACCTCCCTGTCTCACAGGAACGTACCAATGCAGAACTCCACACAAATATGCCCTGAAACTGTACCCCTCCATAACCTTCCTGTCTCACTGGAACGTACCAATGCAGAACTACACAAAAATATCCCCTGAATATGTACCCTCCCTAACCTCCCTGTCACACTGTAACGTACCAATGCAGAACTCCACACAAATATGCCCTAAATCTGTACCCTTCCATAACCTCCCTGTCTCACTGGAACGTACTAATTCAGAACTACACACAATAATGCCCTGAACCTGTATCCTCCATAACCCCCCTGTCTCAGTAGAATGTACCAATGCAGAACTCCATACAAATATGCCCTGAACCTGTACACCTCCATAACCTTCCTGAATCACTGGAACGTACCAATGCAGAACTCCACGCAAATATGCCATGAACCTGTATCCCTCCATATCACCCGTGTCTCACTGGAATGTACCAATGCAGAACTCCACACAAATATGCCCGGAACGTGTACCACTCCACAACCTACCTGTCTCACTGCAACGTACCAATGCAGAACTCCACACAAATATGCCCTTAACCTGTACAGCTCCAAAACATCCCAGTCTCACTGGAAAGTACCAATGCAGAACTCCACACAAATATGCCCTGAACCTGTACCCCACCATATCCTCCGTGTCTCACTGGAATGTTCCAATGCAGAACTCCACATAAGTATGCCCTGAACCTGTACCCCTCCATAACCTCCGTGTCTCACTGGAATGTACCAATGCAGAACTCCACACAAATATGCCCTGAATCTGTACCCCTCCATAACTTACCTGTCTCACGGCAACGTACCAATGCAGAACTCCACACAAATATGCCCTTAACCTGTACAGCTCCAAAACATCCCAGTCTCACTGGAAAGTACCAATGCAGAACTCCACACAAATATGCCCTGAACCTGTACCCCACCATATCCTCCGTGTCTCACTGGAATGTTCCAATGCACTACTCCACATAAGTATGCCCTGAACCTGTACCCCTCCATAACCTCCGTGTCTCACTGGAATGTACCAATGCAGAACTCCACACAAATATGCCCTGAAACTGTACCCCGCCATAAACTCCCTGTCGCACTGGAACGTACCAATGCAGAACTCCACACAAATATGCCCTAAACCTGTACCCCACCATAACCTCCCTGTCACACTGGAACGTACCAATGCAGAACTCCACAAAAATATGCCCTGAACCTGTACCCCTCCATAACCTCCCTGTCTCACTGGAACGTACCAATGCAGAACTCCACATAAATATGCCCTGAAACTGTACCCCTCCATAACCTCCCTTTCTCACTGGAACGTACCAATGCAGAAAAACACACAAATGTGCCCTGAACCTGTACACCTACATAACCTCCCTGTCTCACTGGAACGTACCAATGACGAACTCCACACAAATTTGCCATGAACCTGTATCCCTCCATATCCTCCGTGTCTCACTGGAACGTACCAATGCAGAACTCCACACAAATATGCCCTGAACCTGTACCTCTCCATATCCTCCGTGTCTCACTGGAATTTTCAAATGCAGAACTCAACATAAACATGCCCTGAACCTGTACCCCTCCATAACCTCCCTGTCTCACTAGAAAGTACCAATGCAGAACTCTTCACAAATATGCCCTGAAAATGTACTCCTCCATAACCTCCCTGTCTAACTGGAGCGTACCAATGCAGAACTCCAAAATTATCCGCTGAATATGTGCCCTCCGTAACCTCCCTGTCACACTGGAACGTACCAATGCAGAACTCCACAAAAGTATGCCCTGAACCTGTACCTCTCCATAACCTCGCTGTTTCACTGGAACGTACCAATGAAGAACTGCACATAAATATGCCCTGAAACTGTACCCCTCCATAACCTCCCTTCCTCACTGGAACATACCAATGCAGAAAAAAACACAAATGTGCCCTGAACCTGTACACCTACAGAACCTCCCTGTCTCATTGGAAAATACCAATGCAGAACTCCACAAAAATATGCCCTGAAGCTGTACGCTCCAAAATCTACCTGTCTCACTGGAACGTACCAATGACGAAATCCAAACAAATATGCCATTAACCTGTACGCCTCCATATCCTCCGTGTCTCACTGGAATGAACCAATGCAGAACTGCACACAAATATGCCCTGAAACTGTACCCCTCCATAAACTCCCTGTCTCACTGGAAGGTACCAATGCAAAACTCCACCCAAATATGCCCTGAACCTGTACCCCTGCATATCCTCCGTGTCTCACTGGAATGTTCCAATGCAGAACTCCACATAAATATGCCCTGAACCCGTACACCTCCATAACCTCCCTGTCTCACTGGAAAGTACCATTGCAGAACTCCACACAAATATGCCCTGAAACTGTACCCCTCCATAACCTTCCTGTCTCACTGGAACGTACCATTGCAGAACTCCACACAAATATGCCCTGAAACTGTACCCCTCCATAACCTTCCTGTCTCACTGGAACGTACCAATGCAGAACTACACAAAAATATCCCCTGAATATGTACCCTCCATAACCTCCCTGTCTAACTGGAACGTACCAATGCAGAACTCCACACAAATATGCCCTAAATTTGTACCCCACCATAACCTCCCTGTCAAACTGTAACGTACCAATGCAGAACTCTACAACAAATATGTCCTGTACCTGTACCCTTCCATAACCTCCCTGTCTCACTGGAACGTACTAATTCAGAACTACACACAATAATGCCCTGAACCTGTATCCTCCATAACCCCCCTGTGTCAGTAGAATGTACCAATGCAGAACTCCATACAAATATGCCCTGAACCTGTACACCTCCATAACCTCCCTGTCTCACTGGAACGTTCCAATGCAGAAATGCACACAAATATGCCTTGTAACTGTAACCCTCCACAACCTCCCTCTCTCACTGGAACGTACCAATGCAGAACTCCACAAAAATATGCCCTGAAACAATACCCTCCATAACCTCCCTGTCTCACTGGACGTACCGATGCAGAACTCCACACAAATATGCCCTGAAACTGTACACCTCCATAACCTTCCTGAATCACTGGAACGTACCAATGACGAACTCCAAACAAATATGCCATTAACCTGTACGCCTCCATATCCTCCGTGTCTCACTGGAATGAACCAATGCAGAACTCCACACAAATATGCCCTGAAACTGTACCCCTCCATAACCTCCCTGTCTCACTGGAAGGTACCATTGCAGAACTCCAAAAAAATATGCCCTGAACCTGTACCCCTCCATAACCTCCCTGTCTCACTGGAACGTACCAATGCAAAACTCCACCCAAATATGCCCTGAACCTGTACCCCTGCATATCCTCCGTGTCTCACTGGAATGTTCCAATGCAGAACTCCACATAAATATGCCCTGAACCTGTACACCTCCATAACCTCCCTGTCTCACTGGAACGTACCAATGCAGAACTCCACACAAATATGCCCTGAAACTGTACCCCTCCATTACCTTCCTGTCTCACTGGAACGTACCAATGCAGAACTACACAAAAATATCCCCTGAATATGTACCCTCCCTAACCTCCCTGTCACACTGTAACGTACCAATGCAGAACTCCACACAAATATGTCCTGTACCTGTACCCCTCCATAACCTCCGTGTCTCACTGGAATGTACCAATGCAGAACTCCACACAAATATGCCCTGAATCTGTACCCCTCCATAACCTACCTGTCTCACGGCAACGTACCAATGCAGAACTCCACACAAATATGCCCTTAACCTGTACAGCTCCAAAACATCCCAGTCTCACTGGAAAGTACCAATGCAGAACTCCACACAAATATGCCCTGAACCTGTACCCCACCATATCCTCCGTGTCTCACTGGAATGTTCCAATGCACTACTCCACATAAGTATGCCCTGAACCTGTACCCCTCCATAACCTCCGTGTCTCACTGGAATGTACCAATGCAGAACTCCACACAAATATGCCCTGAAACTGTACCCCGCCATAAACTCCCTGTCGCACTGGAACGTACCAATGCAGAACTCCACACAAATATGCCCTAAACCTGTACCCCACCATAACCTCCCTGTCACACTGGAACGTACCAATGCAGAACTCCACAAAAATATGCCCTGAACCTGTACCCCTCCATAACCTCCCTGTCTCACTGGAACGTACCAATGCAGAACTCCACATAAATATGCCCTGAAACTGTACCCCTCCATAACCTCCCTTTCTCACTGGAACGTACCAATGCAGAAAAACACACAAATGTGCCCTGAACCTGTACACCTACATAACCTCCCTGTCTCACTGGAACGTACCAATGACGAACTCCACACAAATTTGCCATGAACCTGTATCCCTCCATATCCTCCGTGTCTCACTGGAACGTACCAATGCAGAACTCCACACAAATATGCCCTGAACCTGTACCTCTCCATATCCTCCGTGTCTCACTGGAATTTTCAAATGCAGAACTCAACATAAACATGCCCTGAACCTGTACCCCTCCATAACCTCCCTGTCTCACTAGAAAGTACCAATGCAGAACTCTTCACAAATATGCCCTGAAAATGTACTCCTCCATAACCTCCCTGTCTAACTGGAGCGTACCAATGCAGAACTCCAAAATTATCCGCTGAATATGTGCCCTCCGTAACCTCCCTGTCTCACTGGAACGTACCAATGCAGAACTCCACACAAATATGCCCTGAACCTGTACCTCTCCATATCCTCCGTGTCTCACTGGAATTTTCAAATGCAGAACTCAACATAAACATGCCCTGAACCTGTACCCCTCCATAACCTCCCTGTCTCACTAGAAAGTACCAATGCAGAACTCTTCACAAATATGCCCTGAAAATGTACTCCTCCATAACCTCCCTGTCTAACTGGAGCGTACCAATGCAGAACTCCAAAATTATCCGCTGAATATGTGCCCTCCGTAACCTCCCTGTCACACTGGAACGTACCAATGCAGAACTCCACAAAAGTATGCCCTGAACCTGTACCTCTCCATAACCTCGCTGTTTCACTGGAACGTACCAATGAAGAACTGCACATAAATATGCCCTGAAACTGTACCCCTCCATAACCTCCCTTCCTCACTGGAACGTACCAATGCAGAAAAAAACACAAATGTGCCCTGAACCTGTACACCTACAGAACCTCCCTGTCTCATTGGAAAATACCAATGCAGAACTCCACAAAAATATGCCCTGAAGCTGTACGCTCCAAAATCTACCTGTCTCACTGGAACGTACCAATGACGAAATCCAAACAAATATGCCATTAACCTGTACGCCTCCATATCCTCCGTGTCTCACTGGAATGAACCAATGCAGAACTGCACACAAATATGCCCTGAAACTGTACCCCTCCATAAACTCCCTGTCTCACTGGAAGGTACCAATGCAAAACTCCACCCAAATATGCCCTGAACCTGTACCCCTGCATATCCTCCGTGTCTCACTGGAATGTTCCAATGCAGAACTCCACATAAATATGCCCTGAACCCGTACACCTCCATAACCTCCCTGTCTCACTGGAAAGTACCATTGCAGAACTCCACACAAATATGCCCTGAAACTGTACCCCTCCATAACCTTCCTGTCTCACTGGAACGTACCATTGCAGAACTCCACACAAATATGCCCTGAAACTGTACCCCTCCATAACCTTCCTGTCTCACTGGAACGTACCAATGCAGAACTACACAAAAATATCCCCTGAATATGTACCCTCCATAACCTCCCTGTCTAACTGGAACGTACCAATGCAGAACTCCACACAAATATGCCCTAAATTTGTACCCCACCATAACCTCCCTGTCAAACTGTAACGTACCAATGCAGAACTCTACAACAAATATGTCCTGTACCTGTACCCTTCCATAACCTCCCTGTCTCACTGGAACGTACTAATTCAGAACTACACACAATAATGCCCTGAACCTGTATCCTCCATAACCCCCCTGTGTCAGTAGAATGTACCAATGCAGAACTCCATACAAATATGCCCTGAACCTGTACACCTCCATAACCTCCCTGTCTCACTGGAACGTTCCAATGCAGAAATGCACACAAATATGCCTTGTAACTGTAACCCTCCACAACCTCCCTCTCTCACTGGAACGTACCAATGCAGAACTCCACAAAAATATGCCCTGAAACAATACCCTCCATAACCTCCCTGTCTCACTGGACGTACCGATGCAGAACTCCACACAAATATGCCCTGAAACTGTACACCTCCATAACCTTCCTGAATCACTGGAACGTACCAATGACGAACTCCAAACAAATATGCCATTAACCTGTACGCCTCCATATCCTCCGTGTCTCACTGGAATGAACCAATGCAGAACTCCACACAAATATGCCCTGAAACTGTACCCCTCCATAACCTCCCTGTCTCACTGGAAGGTACCATTGCAGAACTCCAAAAAAATATGCCCTGAACCTGTACCCCTCCATAACCTCCCTGTCTCACTGGAACGTACCAATGCAAAACTCCACCCAAATATGCCCTGAACCTGTACCCCTGCATATCCTCCGTGTCTCACTGGAATGTTCCAATGCAGAACTCCACATAAATATGCCCTGAACCTGTACACCTCCATAACCTCCCTGTCTCACTGGAACGTACCAATGCAGAACTCCACACAAATATGCCCTGAAACTGTACCCCTCCATTACCTTCCTGTCTCACTGGAACGTACCAATGCAGAACTACACAAAAATATCCCCTGAATATGTACCCTCCCTAACCTCCCTGTCACACTGTAACGTACCAATGCAGAACTCCACACAAATATGTCCTGTACCTGTACCCCTCCATAACCTCCGTGTCTCACTGGAATGTACCAATGCAGAACTCCACACAAATATGCCCTGAATCTGTACCCCTCCATAACCTACCTGTCTCACGGCAACGTACCAATGCAGAACTCCACACAAATATGCCCTTAACCTGTACAGCTCCAAAACATCCCAGTCTCACTGGAAAGTACCAATGCAGAACTCCACACAAATATGCCCTGAACCTGTACCCCACCATATCCTCCGTGTCTCACTGGAATGTTCCAATGCACTACTCCACATAAGTATGCCCTGAACCTGTACCCCTCCATAACCTCCGTGTCTCACTGGAATGTACCAATGCAGAACTCCACACAAATATGCCCTGAAACTGTACCCCGCCATAAACTCCCTGTCGCACTGGAACGTACCAATGCAGAACTCCACACAAATATGCCCTAAACCTGTACCCCACCATAACCTCCCTGTCACACTGGAACGTACCAATGCAGAACTCCACAAAAATATGCCCTGAACCTGTACCCCTCCATAACCTCCCTGTCTCACTGGAACGTACCAATGCAGAACTCCACATAAATATGCCCTGAAACTGTACCCCTCCATAACCTCCCTTTCTCACTGGAACGTACCAATGCAGAAAAACACACAAATGTGCCCTGAACCTGTACACCTACATAACCTCCCTGTCTCACTGGAACGTACCAATGACGAACTCCACACAAATTTGCCATGAACCTGTATCCCTCCATATCCTCCGTGTCTCACTGGAACGTACCAATGCAGAACTCCACACAAATATGCCCTGAACCTGTACCTCTCCATATCCTCCGTGTCTCACTGGAATTTTCAAATGCAGAACTCAACATAAACATGCCCTGAACCTGTACCCCTCCATAACCTCCCTGTCTCACTAGAAAGTACCAATGCAGAACTCTTCACAAATATGCCCTGAAAATGTACTCCTCCATAACCTCCCTGTCTAACTGGAGCGTACCAATGCAGAACTCCAAAATTATCCGCTGAATATGTGCCCTCCGTAACCTCCCTGTCACACTGGAACGTACCAATGCAGAACTCCACAAAAGTATGCCCTGAACCTGTACCTCTCCATAACCTCGCTGTTTCACTGGAACGTACCAATGAAGAACTGCACATAAATATGCCCTGAAACTGTACCCCTCCATAACCTCCCTTCCTCACTGGAACGTACCAATGCAGAAAAAAACACAAATGTGCCCTGAACCTGTACACCTACAGAACCTCCCTGTCTCATTGGAACATACCAATGCAGAACTCCACAAAAATATGCCCTGAAGCTGTACGCTCCAAAATCTACCTGTCTCACTGGAACGTACCAATGACGAAATCCAAACAAATATGCCATTAACCTGTACGCCTCCATATCCTCCGTGTCTCACTGGAATGAACCAATGCAGAACTGCACACAAATATGCCCTGAAACTGTACCCCTCCATAAACTCCCTGTCTCACTGGAAGGTACCAATGCAAAACTCCACCCAAATATGCCCTGAACCTGTACCCCTGCATATCCTCCGTGTCTCACTGGAATGTTCCAATGCAGAACTCCACATAAATATGCCCTGAACCCGTACACCTCCATAACCTCCCTGTCTCACTGGAAAGTACCATTGCAGAACTCCACACAAATATGCCCTGAAACTGTACCCCTCCATAACCTTCCTGTCTCACTGGAACGTACCATTGCAGAACTCCACACAAATATGCCCTGAAACTGTACCCCTCCATAACCTTCCTGTCTCACTGGAACGTACCAATGCAGAACTACACAAAAATATCCCCTGAATATGTACCCTCCATAACCTCCCTGTCTAACTGGAACGTACCAATGCAGAACTCCACACAAATATGCCCTAAATTTGTACCCCACCATAACCTCCCTGTCAAACTGTAACGTACCAATGCAGAACTCTACAACAAATATGTCCTGTACCTGTACCCTTCCATAACCTCCCTGTCTCACTGGAACGTACTAATTCAGAACTACACACAATAATGCCCTGAACCTGTATCCTCCATAACCCCCCTGTGTCAGTAGAATGTACCAATGCAGAACTCCATACAAATATGCCCTGAACCTGTACACCTCCATAACCTCCCTGTCTCACTGGAACGTTCCAATGCAGAAATGCACACAAATATGCCTTGTAACTGTAACCCTCCACAACCTCCCTCTCTCACTGGAACGTACCAATGCAGAACTCCACAAAAATATGCCCTGAAACAATACCCTCCATAACCTCCCTGTCTCACTGGACGTACCGATGCAGAACTCCACACAAATATGCCCTGAAACTGTACACCTCCATAACCTTCCTGAATCACTGGAACGTACCAATGACGAACTCCAAACAAATATGCCATTAACCTGTACGCCTCCATATCCTCCGTGTCTCACTGGAATGAACCAATGCAGAACTCCACACAAATATGCCCTGAAACTGTACCCCTCCATAACCTCCCTGTCTCACTGGAAGGTACCATTGCAGAACTCCAAAAAAATATGCCCTGAACCTGTACCCCTCCATAACCTCCCTGTCTCACTGGAACGTACCAATGCAAAACTCCACCCAAATATGCCCTGAACCTGTACCCCTGCATATCCTCCGTGTCTCACTGGAATGTTCCAATGCAGAACTCCACATAAATATGCCCTGAACCTGTACACCTCCATAACCTCCCTGTCTCACTGGAACGTACCAATGCAGAACTCCACACAAATATGCCCTGAAACTGTACCCCTCCATTACCTTCCTGTCTCACTGGAACGTACCAATGCAGAACTACACAAAAATATCCCCTGAATATGTACCCTCCCTAACCTCCCTGTCACACTGTAACGTACCAATGCAGAACTCCACACAAATATGTCCTGTACCTGTACCCTTCCATAACCTCCCTGTCTCACTGGAACGTACTAATTCAGAACTACACACAATAATGCCCTGAACCTGTATCCTGCATAACATCCCTGTCTCAGTAGAATGTACCAATGCAGAACTCCATACAAATATGCCCTGAACCTGTACACCTCCATAACCTACCTGTCTCACTGGAAAGTTCCAATGCAGAAATGCACACAAATATGCCTTGTAGCTGTAACCCTCCACAACCTCCGTCTCTCACTGGAACGTACCAATGCATAACTCCCCAAAAATATGCCCTGAAACAATACCCTCCATAACCTCCCTGTCTCACTGGAACGTACCAATGCAGAACTCCACACAAATATGCCCTTAACCTGTACAGCTCCAAAACATCCCAGTCTCACTGGAAAGTACCAATGCAGAACTCCACACAAATATGCCCTGAACCTGTACCCCACCATATCCTCAGTGTCTCACTGGAATGTTCCAATGCAGAACTCCACATAAGTATGCCCTGAACCTGTACCCCTCCATAACCTCCGTGTCTCACTGGAATGTACCAATGCAGAACTCCACACAAATATGCCCTGAAACTGTACCCCTCCATAAACTCCCTGTCGCACTGGAACGTACCAATGCAGAAAAACACACAAATGTGCCCTGAACCTGTACACCTCCATAAACTCCCTGTCTCACTGGAACGTACCAATGCAGAACTCCTCACAAATATGCCCTGAAACTGTATCCCTCCATAACCTCCCTGTCTAACTGGAGCGTACCAATGCAGAACTCCACAAAAATATCCGCTGAATATGTGCCCTCCATAACCTCCCTGTCACACTGGAACGTACCAATGCAGAACTCCACAAAAATATGCCCTGAACCTGTACCCCTCCATAACCTCCCTGTCTCACTGGAACGTACCAATGAAGAACTCCACATAAATATGCCCTGAAACTGTACCCCTCCATAACCTCCCTTCCTCACTGCAACGTACCAATGCAGAAAAACTCACAAATGTGCCCTGAACCTGTACGCTCCAAAATCTACCTGTCTTACTGGAACGTACCATTGCAGAACACCAAAAAAATATGCCCTGAACCTGTACCACTCCATAACCTCCCTGTCTCACTGGAACGTACCAATGCAAAACTCCACCCAAATATTCCCTGAACCTGTACCCCTGCATATCCTCCGTGTCTCACTGGAATGTTCCAATGCAGAACTCCACATAAATATGCCCTGAACCTGTACACCTCCATAACCTCCCTGTCTCACAGGAACGTACCAATGCAGAACTCCACACAAATATGCCCTGAAACTGTACCCCTCCATAACCTTCCTGTCTCACTGGAACGTACCAATGCAGAACTACACAAAAATATCCCCTGAATATGTACCCTCCCTAACCTCCCTGTCACACTGTAAAGTACCAATGCAGAACTCCACACAAATATGTCCTGTACCTGTACCCTTCCATAACCTCCCTGTCTCACTGGAACGTACTAATTCAGAACTACACACAATAATGCCCTGAACCTGTATCCTGCATAACATCCCTGTCTCAGTAGAATGTACCGATGCAGAACTCCATACAAATATGCCCTGAACCTGTACACCTCCATAACCTACCTGTCTCACTGGAAAGTTCCAATGCAGAAATGTACACAAATATGCCTTGTAGCTGTAACCCTCCACAACCTCCGTCTCTCACTGGAACGTACCAATGCATAACTCCACAAAAATATGCCCTGAAACAATACCCTCCATAACCTCCCAGTCTCACTGGAAAGTACCAATGCAGAACTCCACACAAATATGCCCTGAACCTGTACCCCACCATATCCTCATTGTCTCACTGGAATGTTCCAATGCAGAACTCCACATAAGTATGCCCTGAACCTGTACCCCTCCATAACCTCCGTGTCTCACTGGAATGTACCAATGCAGAACTCCACACAAATATGCCCTGAAACTGTACCCCTCCATAAACTCCCTGTCGCACTGGAACGTACCAATGCAGAACTCCACACAAATATGCCCTAAACCTGTACCCCACCATAACCTCCCTGTCACACTGGAACGTACCAATGCAGAACTCCACAAAAATATGCCCTGAACCTGTACCCCTCCATAACCTTCCTGTCTCACTGGAACGTACCAATGCAGAACTCCACATAAATATGCCCTGCAACTGTCCCCCTCCATAACCTCCCTTTCTCACTGGAACGTACCAATGCAGAAAAACACACAAATGTGCCCTGAACCTGTACACCTACATAACCTCCCTGTCTCACTGGAACGTACCAATGCAGAACTCCACAAAAATATGCCCTGAACCTGTACGCTCCAAAACCTACCTGTCTCACTGGAACGTACCAATGACGAACTCCACACAAATTTGCCATGAACCTGTATCCCTCCATATCCTACGTGTCTCACTGGAACGTACCAATGCAAAACTCCACACAAATATGCCCTGAACCTGTACGCTCCAAAACCTACCTGTCTCAGTGGAACGTACCAATGACGAACTCCACACAAATTTGCCATGAACCTGTATCCCTCCATATCCTCCGTGTCTCACTGGAACGTACCAATGCAAAACTCCACAAAAATATGCCCGGAACTTGTACACCTCCATAACCTCCCTGTCTCACTAGAACGTACCAATGCAGAACTCCACACAAATATGCCCTGAAAATGTCCCCTCCATAACCACCCTTTCTCACTGGAACGTACCAATGCAGAACTCCACACAAATATGCCCTGAACCCGTACCCCTCCATAACCTCCCTGTCTCACTGGAAAGTACCAATGCAGAACTCCTCACAAATATGCCCTGAACCTGTACCCCTCCATAACCTCCCTGTCTCACTGGAACGTACCAATGCAAAACTCCACATGAATATGCCCTGAAACTGTAGGCTCCAAAACCTACCTGTCTCACTGGAACGTACCAATGAAGAACTTCACACAAATATGCCATGAACCTGTATCCCTCCATATCCTCCGTGTCTCACTGGAAAGTTTCAATGCAGAACTCCACACAAATATGCCCTGAACCTGTACCCCTGCATAACCTCCCTGTCTCACTGGAACGTATCAATGCAGAATTCCACCCAAATATGCCCTAAACCTGTACCCCTCCAAAAACTCCCTGTCTCACTGGAACGTACCAATGCAGAACTCCACAAAAATATGCCCTGAACCTGTACGCTCCATAACCTACCTGTCTCACTGGAACGTACTAATTCAGAACTACACACAATAATGCCCTGAATCTGTATCCTCCATAACCACCCTGTCTCAGTAGAATGTACCAATGTAGAACTCCACACAAATATGCCCTGAAACTGTACAGCTACAAAACATCCCTGTCTCACTGGACGTACCGATGCAGAACTCCACACAAATATGCCCTGAAACTGTACCCCTCCATAACCTCCCTGTCTCACTGGAAGGTACCATTGCAGAACTCCAAAAAAATATGCCCTGAACCTGTACCCCTCCATAACCTCCCTGTCTCACTGGAACGTACCAATGCAAAACTCCACCCAAATATGCCCTGAACCTGTACCCCTGCATATCCTCCGTGTCTCACTGGAATGTTCCAATGCAGAACTCCACATAAATATGCCCTGAACCTGTACACCTCCATAACCTCCCTGTCTCACTGGAACGTACCATTGCAGAACTCCACACAAATATGCCCTGAAACTGTACCCCTCCATAACCTTCCTGTCTCACTGGAACGTACCAATGCAGAACTACACAAAAATATCCCCTGAATATGTACCCACCATAACCTCCCTGTCAAACTGTAACGTACCAATGCAGAACTCTACAACAAATATGTCCTGTACCTGTACCCTTCCATAACCTACCTGTCTCACTGGAACGTACTAATTCAGAACTACACACAATAATGCCCTGAACCTGTATCCTCCATAACCCCCCTGTGTCAGTAGAATGTACCAATGCAGAACTCCATACAAATATGCCCTGAACCTGTACACCTCCATAACCTCCCTGTCTCACTGGAACGTTCCAATGCAGAAATGCACACAAATATGCCTTGTAACTGTAACCCTCCACAACCTCCCTCTCTCACTGGAACGTACCAATGCAGAACTCCACAAAAATATGCCCTGAAACAATACCCTCCATAACCTCCCTGTCTCACTGGACGTACCGATGCAGAACTCCACACAAATATGCCCTGAAACTGTACACCTCCATAACCTTCCTGAATCACTGGAACGTACCAATGACGAACTCCAAACAAATATGCCATTAACCTGTACGCCTCCATATCCTCCGTGTCTCACTGGAATGAACCAATGCAGAACTCCACACAAATATGCCCTGAAACTGTACCCCTCCATAACCTCCCTGTCTCACTGGAAGGTACCATTGCAGAACTCCAAAAAAATATGCCCTGAACCTGTACCCCTCCATAACCTCCCTGTCTCACTGGAACGTACCAATGCAAAACTCCACCCAAATATGCCCTGAACCTGTACCCCTGCATATCCTCCGTGTCTCACTGGAATGTTCCAATGCAGAACTCCACATAAATATGCCCTGAACCTGTACACCTCCATAACCTCCCTGTCTCACTGGAACGTACCAATGCAGAACTCCACACAAATATGCCCTGAAACTGTACCCCTCCATTACCTTCCTGTCTCACTGGAACGTACCAATGCAGAACTACACAAAAATATCCCCTGAATATGTACCCTCCCTAACCTCCCTGTCACACTGTAACGTACCAATGCAGAACTCCACACAAATATGTCCTGTACCTGTACCCTTCCATAACCTCCCTGTCTCACTGGAACGTACTAATTCAGAACTACACACAATAATGCCCTGAACCTGTATCCTGCATAACATCCCTGTCTCAGTAGAATGTACCAATGCAGAACTCCATACAAATATGCCCTGAACCTGTACACCTCCATAACCTACCTGTCTCACTGGAAAGTTCCAATGCAGAAATGCACACAAATATGCCTTGTAGCTGTAACCCTCCACAACCTCCGTCTCTCACTGGAACGTACCAATGCATAACTCCCCAAAAATATGCCCTGAAACAATACCCTCCATAACCTCCCTGTCTCACTGGAACGTACCAATGCAGAACTCCACACAAATATGCCCTTAACCTGTACAGCTCCAAAACATCCCAGTCTCACTGGAAAGTACCAATGCAGAACTCCACACAAATATGCCCTGAACCTGTACCCCACCATATCCTCAGTGTCTCACTGGAATGTTCCAATGCAGAACTCCACATAAGTATGCCCTGAACCTGTACCCCTCCATAACCTCCGTGTCTCACTGGAATGTACCAATGCAGAACTCCACACAAATATGCCCTGAAACTGTACCCCTCCATAAACTCCCTGTCGCACTGGAACGTACCAATGCAGAAAAACACACAAATGTGCCCTGAACCTGTACACCTCCATAAACTCCCTGTCTCACTGGAACGTACCAATGCAGAACTCCTCACAAATATGCCCTGAAACTGTATCCCTCCATAACCTCCCTGTCTAACTGGAGCGTACCAATGCAGAACTCCACAAAAATATCCGCTGAATATGTGCCCTCCATAACCTCCCTGTCACACTGGAACGTACCAATGCAGAACTCCACAAAAATATGCCCTGAACCTGTACCCCTCCATAACCTCCCTGTCTCACTGGAACGTACCAATGAAGAACTCCACATAAATATGCCCTGAAACTGTACCCCTCCATAACCTCCCTTCCTCACTGCAACGTACCAATGCAGAAAAACTCACAAATGTGCCCTGAACCTGTACGCTCCAAAATCTACCTGTCTTACTGGAACGTACCATTGCAGAACACCAAAAAAATATGCCCTGAACCTGTACCACTCCATAACCTCCCTGTCTCACTGGAACGTACCAATGCAAAACTCCACCCAAATATTCCCTGAACCTGTACCCCTGCATATCCTCCGTGTCTCACTGGAATGTTCCAATGCAGAACTCCACATAAATATGCCCTGAACCTGTACACCTCCATAACCTCCCTGTCTCACAGGAACGTACCAATGCAGAACTCCACACAAATATGCCCTGAAACTGTACCCCTCCATAACCTTCCTGTCTCACTGGAACGTACCAATGCAGAACTACACAAAAATATCCCCTGAATATGTACCCTCCCTAACCTCCCTGTCACACTGTAAAGTACCAATGCAGAACTCCACACAAATATGTCCTGTACCTGTACCCTTCCATAACCTCCCTGTCTCACTGGAACGTACTAATTCAGAACTACACACAATAATGCCCTGAACCTGTATCCTGCATAACATCCCTGTCTCAGTAGAATGTACCGATGCAGAACTCCATACAAATATGCCCTGAACCTGTACACCTCCATAACCTACCTGTCTCACTGGAAAGTTCCAATGCAGAAATGTACACAAATATGCCTTGTAGCTGTAACCCTCCACAACCTCCGTCTCTCACTGGAACGTACCAATGCATAACTCCACAAAAATATGCCCTGAAACAATACCCTCCATAACCTCCCAGTCTCACTGGAAAGTACCAATGCAGAACTCCACACAAATATGCCCTGAACCTGTACCCCACCATATCCTCATTGTCTCACTGGAATGTTCCAATGCAGAACTCCACATAAGTATGCCCTGAACCTGTACCCCTCCATAACCTCCGTGTCTCACTGGAATGTACCAATGCAGAACTCCACACAAATATGCCCTGAAACTGTACCCCTCCATAAACTCCCTGTCGCACTGGAACGTACCAATGCAGAACTCCACACAAATATGCCCTAAACCTGTACCCCACCATAACCTCCCTGTCACACTGGAACGTACCAATGCAGAACTCCACAAAAATATGCCCTGAACCTGTACCCCTCCATAACCTTCCTGTCTCACTGGAACGTACCAATGCAGAACTCCACATAAATATGCCCTGCAACTGTCCCCCTCCATAACCTCCCTTTCTCACTGGAACGTACCAATGCAGAAAAACACACAAATGTGCCCTGAACCTGTACACCTACATAACCTCCCTGTCTCACTGGAACGTACCAATGCAGAACTCCACAAAAATATGCCCTGAACCTGTACGCTCCAAAACCTACCTGTCTCACTGGAACGTACCAATGACGAACTCCACACAAATTTGCCATGAACCTGTATCCCTCCATATCCTACGTGTCTCACTGGAACGTACCAATGCAAAACTCCACACAAATATGCCCTGAACCTGTACGCTCCAAAACCTACCTGTCTCAGTGGAACGTACCAATGACGAACTCCACACAAATTTGCCATGAACCTGTATCCCTCCATATCCTCCGTGTCTCACTGGAACGTACCAATGCAAAACTCCACAAAAATATGCCCGGAACTTGTACACCTCCATAACCTCCCTGTCTCACTAGAACGTACCAATGCAGAACTCCACACAAATATGCCCTGAAAATGTCCCCTCCATAACCACCCTTTCTCACTGGAACGTACCAATGCAGAACTCCACACAAATATGCCCTGAACCCGTACCCCTCCATAACCTCCCTGTCTCACTGGAAAGTACCAATGCAGAACTCCTCACAAATATGCCCTGAACCTGTACCCCTCCATAACCTCCCTGTCTCACTGGAACGTACCAATGCAAAACTCCACATGAATATGCCCTGAAACTGTAGGCTCCAAAACCTACCTGTCTCACTGGAACGTACCAATGAAGAACTTCACACAAATATGCCATGAACCTGTATCCCTCCATATCCTCCGTGTCTCACTGGAAAGTTTCAATGCAGAACTCCACACAAATATGCCCTGAACCTGTACCCCTGCATAACCTCCCTGTCTCACTGGAACGTATCAATGCAGAATTCCACCCAAATATGCCCTAAACCTGTACCCCTCCAAAAACTCCCTGTCTCACTGGAACGTACCAATGCAGAACTCCACAAAAATATGCCCTGAACCTGTACGCTCCATAACCTACCTGTCTCACTGGAACGTACTAATTCAGAACTACACACAATAATGCCCTGAATCTGTATCCTCCATAACCACCCTGTCTCAGTAGAATGTACCAATGTAGAACTCCACACAAATATGCCATGAACCTGTATCCCTGCATAACCTCCCTGTCTCACTGGAACGTATCAATGCAGAATTCCATCCAAATATGCCCTAAACCTGTACCCCTCCAAAAACTCCCTGTCTCACTCGAACCTACCAATGCAGAACTCCACAAAAATATGCCCTGAACTTGTACACCTCCATAACCTCCCTGTCTCACTAGAACGTATCAATGTAGAACTCCACACAAATATGTCCTGAAAATCTCCCCTCCATAACGTCCCTTTCTCACTGGAACGTACCAATGCAGAACTCCACACAAATATGCCCTGAACCGGTACCCCTCCATAACCTCCCTGTCTCACTGGAACGTACCAATGCAGAACTCCTCACAAATATGCCCTGAAACCTTACCCCTCCATAACCTCTGTCTAACTGGAAAGAACCAATGCAGAACTCCACAAAAATATCCCCTGAATATGTGCCCTCCATAACCTCCCTGTCACACTGGAACGTACCAATGCAGAACTCCACAAAAATATGCCCGGAACCTGTACGCTCCAAAACCTACCTGTCTCACTGGAACGTACCAATGCAGAACTCCACAAAAATATCCCCTGAATATGTACCCTCCATATCCTCCCTGTCTCACTGGAACGTACCAATGCAGAACTCCACACAAATATGCGCTAAACCTTTACCCAACCATAACCTCCCTGTCACACTGGAACGTACCAATGCAGAACTCCACAAAAATATGCCCGGAACTTGTACACCTCCATAACCTCCCTGTCTCACTAGAACGTACCAATGCAGAACTCCACACAAATATGCCCTGAAAATGTCCCCTCCATAACCTCCCTTTCTCACTGGAACGTACCAATGCAGAACTCCACACAAATATGCCCTGAACCCGTACCCCTCCATAACCTCCCTGTCTCACTGGAAAGTACCAATGCAGAACTCCTCACAAATATGCCCTGAAACTGTACCCCTCCATAACCTCCCTGTCTAACTGGAGCGTACCAATGCAGAACTCCAAAGAAATATCCGCTGAATATGTGCCCTCCATAACCTCCCTGTCACACTGGAACGTACCAATGCAGAACTCCACAAAAATATGCCCTGAACCTGTGCCCCTCCATAACCTCGCTGTTTCACTGGAACGTACCAATGAAGAACTGCACATAAATATGCCCTGAAACTGTACCCCTCCATAACCTCCCTTCCTCACTGGAACGTACCAATGCAGAAAAAAACACAAATGTGCCCTGAACCTGTACACCTACAAAACCTCCCTGTCTCATTGGAACGTACCAATGCAGAACTCCACAAAAATATGCCCAGAACCTGTACGCTCCAAAATCTACCTGTCTCACTGGAACGTACCAATGACGAACTCCAAACAAATATGCCATTAACCTGTACGCCTCCATATCCTCCGTGTCTCACTGGAATGAACCAATGCAGAACTCCACACAAATATGCCCTGAAACTGTACCCCTCCATAACCTCCCTGTCTCACTGGAAGGTACCATTGCAGAACTCCAAAAAAATATGCCCTGAACCTGTACCCCTCCATAACCTCCCTGTCTCACTGGAACGTACCAATGCAAATCTCCACCCAAATATGCCCTAAACCTGTACCCCTGCATATCCTCCGTGTCTCACTGGAATGTTCCAATGCAGAACTCCACATAAATATGCCCTGAACCTTTACACCTCCATAACCTCCCTGTCTCACTGGAACGTACCATTGCAGAACTCCACACAAATATGCCCTGAAACTGTACCCCTCCATAACCTTCCTGTCTCACTGGAACGTACCAATGCAGAACTACACAAAAATATCCCCTGAATATGTACCCTCCATAACCTTCCTGTCTAACTGGAACGTACCAATGCAGAACTCCACACAAATATGCCCTAAATCTGTACCCTTCCATAACCTCCCTGTCTCACTGGAACGTACTAATTCAGAACTACACACAATAATGCCCTGAACCTGTATCCTCCATAACCCCCCTGTCTCAGTAGAATGTACCAATGCAGAACTCCATACAAATATGCCCTGAACCTGTACACCTCCATAACCTTCCTGAATCACTGGAACGTACCAATGCAGAACTCCACGCAAATATGCCATGAACCTGTATCCCTCCATATCACCCGTGTCTCACTGGAATGTACCAATGCAGAACTCCACACAAATATGCCCGGAACCTGTACCACTCCACAACCTACCTGTCTCACTGCAACGTACCAATGCAGAACTCCACACAAATATGCCCTTAACCTGTACAGCTCCAATACATCCCAGTCTCACTGGAAAGTACCAATGCAGAACTCCACACAAATATGCCCTGAACCTGTACCCCACCATATCCTCCGTGTCTCACTGGAATGTTCCAATGCACTACTCCACATAAGTATGCCCTGAACCTGTACCCCTCCATAACCTCCGTGTCTCACTGGAATGTACCAATGCAGAACTCCACACAAATATGCCCTGAAACTGTACCCCGCCATAAACTCCCTGTCGCACTGGAACGTACCAATGCAGAACTCCACACAAATATGCCCTAAACCTGTACCCCACAATAACCTCCCTGTCACACTGGAACGTACCAATGCAGAACTCCACAAAAATATGCCCTGAACCTGTACCCCTCCATAACCTCCCTGTCTCACTGGAACGTACCAATGCAGAACTCCACATAAATATGCCCTGAAACTGTACCCCTCCATAACCTCCCTTTCTCACTGGAACGTACCAATGCAGAAAAACACACAAATGTGCCCTGAACCTGTACACCTACATAACCTCCCTGTCTCACTGGAACGCACCAATGCAGAACTCCACATAAATATGCCCTGAAACTGTACCCCTCCATAACCTCCCTTTCTCACTGGAACGTACCAATGACGAACTCCACACAAATTTGCCATGAACCTGTATCCCTCCATATCCTCCGTGTCTCACTGGAATTTTCAAATGCAGAACTCAACATAAACATGCCCTGAACCTGTACCCCTCCATAACCTCCCTGTCTCACTGGAAAGTACCAATGCAGAACTCATCACAAATATGCCCTGAAAATGTACTCCTCCATAACCTCCCTGTCTCACTGGAACGTACCAATGCAGAACTACACAAACATATCCCCTGAATATGTACCCTCCATAACCTCCCTGTCTAACTGGAACGTACCAATGCAGAACTCCACACAAATATGCCCTAAATCTGTACCCCACCATAACCTCCCTGTCAAACTGTAACGTACCAATGCAGAACTCTACAACAAATATGTCCTGTACCTGTACCCTTCCATAACCTCCCTGTCACACTGGAACGTACTAATTCAGAACTACACACAATAATGCCCTGAACCTGTATCCTCCATAACCCCCCTGTGTCAGTAGAATGTACCAATGCAGAACTCCATACAAATATGCCCTGAACCTGTACACCTCCATAACCTCCCTGTCTCACTGGAACGTTCCAATGCAGAAATGCACACAAATATGCCTTGTAACTGTAACCCTCCACAACCTCCCTCTCTCACTGGAACGTACCAATGCAGAACTCCACAAAAATATGCCCTGAAACAATACCCTCCATAACCTCCCTGTCTCACTGGACGTACCGATGCAGAACTCCACACAAATATGCCCTGAAACTGTACCCCTCCATAACCTCCCTGTCTCACTGGAAGGTACCATTGCAGAACTCCAAAAAAATATGCCCTGAACCTGTACCCCTCCATAACCTCCCTGTCTCACTGGAACGTACCAATGCAGAACTCCACAAAAATATCCCCTGAATATGTACCCTCCATATCCTCCCTGTCTCACTGGAACGTACCAATGCAGAACTCCACACAAATATGCGCTAAACCTTTACCCAACCATAACCTCCCTGTCACACTGGAACGTACCAATGCAGAACTCCACAAAAATATGCCCGGAACTTGTACACCTCCATAACCTCCCTGTCTCACTAGAACGTACCAATGCAGAACTCCACACAAATATGCCCTGAAAATGTCCCCTCCATAACCTCCCTTTCTCACTGGAACGTACCAATGCAGAACTCCACACAAATATGCCCTGAACCCGTACCCCTCCATAACCTCCCTGTCTCACTGGAAAGTACCAATGCAGAACTCCTCACAAATATGCCCTGAAACTGTACCCCTCCATAACCTCCCTGTCTAACTGGAGCGTACCAATGCAGAACTCCAAAGAAATATCCGCTGAATATGTGCCCTCCATAACCTCCCTGTCACACTGGAACGTACCAATGCAGAACTCCACAAAAATATGCCCTGAACCTGTGCCCCTCCATAACCTCGCTGTTTCACTGGAACGTACCAATGAAGAACTGCACATAAATATGCCCTGAAACTGTACCCCTCCATAACCTCCCTTCCTCACTGGAACGTACCAATGCAGAAAAAAACACAAATGTGCCCTGAACCTGTACACCTACAAAACCTCCCTGTCTCATTGGAACGTACCAATGCAGAACTCCACAAAAATATGCCCAGAACCTGTACGCTCCAAAATCTACCTGTCTCACTGGAACGTACCAATGACGAACTCCAAACAAATATGCCATTAACCTGTACGCCTCCATATCCTCCGTGTCTCACTGGAATGAACCAATGCAGAACTCCACACAAATATGCCCTGAAACTGTACCCCTCCATAACCTCCCTGTCTGACTGGAAGGTACCATTGCAGAACTCCAAAAAAATATGCCCTGAACCTGTACCCCTCCATAACCTCCCTGTCTCACTGGAACGTACCAATGCAAATCTCCACCCAAATATGCCCTAAACCTGTACCCCTGCATATCCTCCGTGTCTCACTGGAATGTTCCAATGCAGAACTCCACATAAATATGCCCTGAACCTTTACACCTCCATAACCTCCCTGTCTCACTGGAACGTACCATTGCAGAACTCCACACAAATATGCCCTGAAACTGTACCCCTCCATAACCTTCCTGTCTCACTGGAACGTACCAATGCAGAACTACACAAAAATATCCCCTGAATATGTACCCTCCATAACCTCCCTGTCTAACTGGAACGTACCAATGCAGAACTCCACACAAATATGCCCTAAATCTGTACCCTTCCATAACCTCCCTGTCTCACTGGAACGTACTAATTCAGAACTACACACAATAATGCCCTGAACCTGTATCCTCCATAACCCCCCTGTCTCAGTAGAATGTACCAATGCAGAACTCCATACAAATATGCCCTGAACCTGTACACCTCCATAACCTTCCTGAATCACTGGAACCTACCAATGCAGAACTCCACGCAAATATGCCATGAACCTGTATCCCTCCATATCACCCGTGTCTCACTGGAATGTACCAATGCAGAACTCCACACAAATATGACCGGAACCTGTACCACTCCACAACCTACCTGTCTCACTGCAACGTACCAATGCAGAACTCCACACAAATATGCCCTTAACCTGTACAGCTCCAATACATCCCAGTCTCACTGGAAAGTACCAATGCAGAACTCCACACAAATATGCCCTGAACCTGTACCCCACCATATCCTCCGTGTCTCACTGGAATGTTCCAATGCAGAACTCCACATAAGTATGCCCTGAACCTGTACCCCTCCATAACCTCCGTGTCTCACTGGAATGTACCAATGCAGAACTCCACACAAATATGCCCTGAATCTGTACCCCTCCATAACCTACCTGTCTCACGGCAACGTACCAATGCAGAACTCCACACAAATATGCCCTTAACCTGTACAGCTCCAAAACATCCCAGTCTCACTGGAAAGTACCAATGCAGAACTCCACACAAATATGCCCTGAACCTGTACCCCACCATATCCTCCGTGTCTCACTGGAATGTTCCAATGCACTACTCCACATAAGTATACCCTGAACCTGTACCCCTCCATAACCTCCGTGTCTCACTGGAATGTACCAATGCAGAACTCCACACAAATATGCCCTGAAACTGTACCCCGCCATAAACTCCCTGTCGCACTGGAACGTACCAATGCAGAACTCCACACAAATATGCCCTAAACCTGTACCCCACCATAACCTCCCTGTCACAATGGAACGTACCAATGCAGAAAAACACACAAATGTGCCCTGAACCTGTACACCTACATAACCTCCCTGTCTCACTGGAACGCACCAATGCAGAACTCCACATAAATATGCCCTGAAACTGTACCCCTCCATAACCTCCCTTTCTCACTGGAACGTACCAATGACGAACTCCACACAAATTTGCCATGAACCTGTATCCCTCCATATCCTCCGTGTCTCACTGGAACGTACCAATGCAGAACTCCACACAAATATGCCCTGAACCTGTACCTCTCCATATCCTCCGTGTCTCACTGGAATTTTCAAATGCAGAACTCAACATAAACATGCCCTGAACCTGTACCCCTCCATAACCTCCCTGTCTCACTGGAAAGTACCAATGCAGAACTCTTCACAAATATGCCCTGAAAATGTACTCCTCCATAACCTCCCTGTCTAACTGGAGCGTACCAATGCAGAACTCCAAAAAAATATCCGCTGAATATGTGCCCTCCGTAACCTCCCTGTCACACTGGAACGTACCAATGCAGAACTCCACAAAAATATGCCCTGAACCTGTACCTCTCCATAACCTCGCTGTTTCACTGGAACGTACCAATGAAGAACTGCACATAAATATGCCCTGAAACTGTACCCCTCCATAACCTCCCTTCCTCACTGGAACGTACCAATGCAGAAAAAAACACAAATGTGCCCTGAACCTGTACACCTACAGAACCTCCCTGTCTCATTGGAACATACCAATGCAGAACTCCACAAAAATATGCCCTGAAGCTGTACGCTCTAAAATCTACCTGTCTCACTGGAACGTACCAATGACGAAATCCAAACAAATATGCCATTAACCTGTACGCCTCCATATCCTCCGTGTCTCACTGGAATGAACCAATGCAGAACTGCACACAAATATGCCCTGAAACTGTACCCCTCCATAAACTCCCTGTCTCACTGGAAGGTACCAATGCAAAACTCCACCCAAATATGCCCTGAACCTGTACCCCTGCATATCCTCCGTGTCTCACTGGAATGTTCCAATGCAGAACTCCACATAAATATGCCCTGAACCCGTACACCTCCATAACCTCCCTGTCTCACTGGAACGTACCATTGCAGAACTCCACACAAATATGCCCTGAAACTGTACCCCTCCATAACCTTCCTGTCTCACTGGAACGTACCAATGCAGAACTACACAAAAATATCCCCTGAATATGTACCCTCCATAACCTCCCTGTCTAACTGGAACGTACCAATGCAGAACTCCACACAAATATGCCCTAAATCTGTACCCCACCATAACCTCCCTGTCAAACTGTAACGTACCAATGCAGAACTCTACAACAAATATGTCCTGTACCTGTACCCTTCCATAAACTCCCTGTCTCACTGGAACGTACTAATTCAGAACTACACACAATAATGCCCTGAACCTGTATCCTCCATAACCCCCCTGTGTCAGTAGAATGTACCAATGCAGAACTCCATACAAATATGCCCTGAACCTGTACACCTCCATAACCTCCCTGTCTCACTGGAACGTTCCAATGCAGAAATGCACACAAATATGCCTTGTAACTGTAACCCTCCACAACCTCCCTCTCTCACTGGAACGTACCAATGCAGAACTCCACAAAAATATGCCCTGAAACAATACCCTCCATAACCTCCCTGTCTCACTGGACGTACCGATGCAGAACTCCACACAAATATGCCCTGAAACTGTACCCCTCCATAACCTCCCTGTCTCACTGGAAGGTACCATTGCAGAACTCCAAAAAAATATGCCCTGAACCTGTACCCCTCCATAACCTCCCTGTCTCACTGGAACGTACCAATGCAAAACTCCACCCAAATATGCCCTGAACCTGTACCCCTGCATATCCTCCGTGTCTCACTGGAATGTTCCAATGCAGAACTCCACATAAATATGCCCTGAACCTGTACACCTCCATAACCTCCCTGTCTCACTGGAACGTACCATTGCAGAACTCCACACAAATATGCCCTGAAACTGTACCCCTCCATAACCTTCCTGTCTCACTGGAACGTACCAATGCAGAACTACACAAAAATATCCCCTGAATATGTACCCTCCATAACCTCCCTGTCTAACTGGAACGTACCAATGCAGAACTCCACACAAATATGCCCTAAATCTGTACCCCACCATAACCTCCCTGTCAAACTCTAACGTACCAATGCAGAACTCTACAACAAATATGTCCTGTACCTGTACCCTTCCATAACCTACCTGTCTCACTGGAACGTACTAATTCAGAACTACACACAATAATGCCCTGAACCTGTATCCTCCATAACCCCCCTGTGTCAGTAGAATGTACCAATGCAGAACTCCATACAAATATGCCCTGAACCTGTACACCTCCATAACCTCCCTGTCTCACTGGAACGTTCCAATGCAGAAATGCACACAAATATGCCTTGTAACTGTAACCCTCCACAACCTCCCTCTCTCACTGGAACGTACCAATGCAGAACTCCACAAAAATATGCCCTGAAACAATACCCTCCATAACCTCCCTGTCTCACTGGAACGTACCGATGCAGAACTCCACACAAATATGCCCTGAAACTGTACACCTCCATAACCTTCCTGAATCACTGGAACGTACCAATGCAGAACTCCACGCAAATATGCCATGAATCTGTATCCCTCCATATCACCCGTGTCTCACTGGAATGTACCAATGCAGAACTCTACACAAATATGCCCGGAACCTGTACCACTCCACAACCTACCTGTTTCACTGCAACGTACCAATGCAGAACTCCACACAAATATGCCCTTAACCTGTACAGCTACAAAACATCCCAGTCTCACTGGAAAGTACCAATGCAGAACTCCACACAAATATGCCCTGAACCTGTACCCCACCATATCCTCCGTGTCTCACTGGAATGTTCCAATGCAGAACTCCACATAAGTATGCCCTGAACCTGTACCCCTCCATAACCTCCGTGTCTCACTGGAATGTACCAATGCAGAAATCCACACAAATATGCCCTGAATCTGTACCCCTCCATAACCTACCTGTCTCACGGCAACGTACCAATGCAGAACTCCACACAAATATGCCCTTAACCTGTACAGCTCCAAAACATCCCAGTCTCACTGGAAAGTACCAATGCAGAACTCCACACAAATATGCCCTGAACCTGTACCCCACCATATCCTCCGTGTCTCACTGGAATGTTCCAATGCACTACTCCACATAAGTATGCCCTGAACCTGTACCCCTCCATAACCTCCGTGTCTCACTGAAATGTACCAATGCAGAACTCCACACAAATATGCCCTGAAACTGTACCCCGGCATAAACTCCCTGTCGCACTGGAACGTACCAATGCAGAACTCCACACAAATATGCCCTAAACCTGTACCCCACCATAACCTCCCTGTCACACTGGAACGTACCAATGCAGAACTCCACAAAAATATGCCCTGAACCTGTACCCCTCCATAACCTCCCTGTCTCACTGGAACGTACCAATGCAGAACTCCACATAAATATGCCCTGAAACTGTACCCCTCCATAACCTCCCTTTCTCACTGGAACGTACCAATGCAGAAAAACACACAAATGTGCCCTGAACCTGTACACCTACATAACCTCCCTGTCTCACTGGAACGCACCAATGCAGAACTCCACATAAATATGCCCTGAAACTGTACCCCTCCATAACCTCCCTTTCTCACTGGAACGTACCAATGACGAACTCCACACAAATTTGCCATGAACCTGTATCCCTCCATATCCTCCGTGTCTCACTGGAACGTACCAATGCAGAACTCCACACAAATATGCCCTGAACCTGTACCTCTCCATATCCTCCGTGTCTCACTGGAATTTTCAAATGCAGAACTCAACATAAACATGCCCTGAACCTGTACCCCTCCATAACCTCCCTGTCTCACTGGAAAGTACCAATGCAGAACTCTTCACAAATATGCCCTGAAAATGTACTCCTCCATAACCTCCCTGTCTAACTGGAGCGTACCAATGCAGAACTCCAAAAAAATATCCGCTGAATATGTGCCCTCCGTAACCTCCCTGTCACACTGGAACGTACCAATGCAGAACTCCACAAAAATATGCCCTGAACCTGTACCTCTCCATAACCTCGCTGTTTCACTGGAACGTACCAATGAAGAACTGCACATAAATATGCCCTGAAACTGTACCCCTCCATAACCTCCCTTCCTCACTGGAACGTACCAATGCAGAAAAAAACACAAATGTGCCCTGAACCTGTACACCTACAGAACCTCCCTGTCTCATTGGAACATACCAATGCAGAACTCCACAAAAATATGCCCTGAAGCTGTACGCTCTAAAATCTACCTGTCTCACTGGAACGTACCAATGACGAAATCCAAACAAATATGCCATTAACCTGTACGCCTCCATATCCTCCGTGTCTCACTGGAATGAACCAATGCAGAACTGCACACAAATATGCCCTGAAACTGTACCCCTCCATAAACTCCCTGTCTCACTGGAAGGTACCAATGCAAAACTCCACCCAAATATGCCCTGAACCTGTACCCCTGCATATCCTCCGTGTCTCACTGGAATGTTCCAATGCAGAACTCCACATAAATATGCCCTGAACCCGTACACCTCCATAACCTCCCTGTCTCACTGGAACGTACCATTGCAGAACTCCACACAAATATGCCCTGAAACTGTACCCCTCCATAACCTTCCTGTCTCACTGGAACGTACCAATGCAGAACTACACAAAAATATCCCCTGAATATGTACCCTCCATAACCTCCCTGTCTAACTGGAACGTACCAATGCAGAACTCCACACAAATATGCCCTAAATCTGTACCCCACCATAACCTCCCTGTCAAACTGTAACGTACCAATGCAGAACTCTACAACAAATATGTCCTGTACCTGTACCCTTCCATAACCTCCCTGTCTCACTGGAACGTACTAATTCAGAACTACACACAATAATGCCCTGAACCTGTATCCTCCATAACCCCCCTGTGTCAGTAGAATGTACCCAGGCAGAACTCCATACAAATATGCCCTGAACCTGTACACCTCCATAACCTCCCTGTCTCACTGGAACGTTCCAATGCAGAAATGCACACAAATATGCCTTGTAACTGTAACCCTCCACAACCTCCCTCTCTCACTGGAACGTACCAATGCAGAACTCCACAAAAATATGCCCTGAAACAATACCCTCCATAACCTCCCTGTCTCACTGGAACGTACCGATGCAGAACTCCACACAAATATGCCCTGAAACTGTACACCTCCATAACCTTCCTGAATCACTGGAACGTACCAATGCAGAACTCCACGCAAATATGCCATGAATCTGTATCCCTCCATATCACCCGTGTCTCACTGGAATGTACCAATGCAGAACTCCACACAAATATGCCCTTAACCTGTACAGCTACAAAACATCCCAGTCTCACTGGAAAGTACCAATGCAGAACTCCACACAAATATGCCCTGAACCTGTACCCCACCATATCCTCCGTGTCTCACTGGAATGTTCCAATGCAGAACTCCACATAAGTATGCCCTGAACCTGTACCCCTCCATAACCTCCGTGTCTCACTGGAATGTACCAATGCAGAACTCCACACAAATATGCCCTGAATCTGTACCCCTCCATAACCTACCTGTCTCACGGCAACGTACCAATGCAGAACTCCACACAAATATGCCCTTAACCTGTACAGCTCCAAAACATCCCAGTCTCACTGGAAAGTACCAATGCAGAACTCCACACAAATATGCCCTGAACCTGTACCCCACCATATCCTCCGTGTCTCACTGGAATGTTCCAATGCACTACTCCACATAAGTATGCCCTGAACCTGTACCCCTCCATAACCTCCGTGTCTCACTGGAATGTACCAATGCAGAACTCCACACAAATATGCCCTGAAACTGTACAGCTACAAAACATCCCAGTCTCACTGGAAAGTACCAATGCAGAACTCCACACAAATATGCCCTGAACCTGTACCCCACCATATCCTCCGTGTCTCACTGGAATGTTCCAATGCAGAACTCCACATAAGTATGCCCTGAACCTGTACCCCTCCATAACCTCCGTGTCTCACTGGAATGTACCAATGCAGAACTCCACACAAATATGCCCTGAATCTGTACCCCTCCATAACCTACCTGTCTCACGGCAACGTACCAATGCAGAACTCCACACAAATATGCCCTTAACCTGTACAGCTCCAAAACATCCCAGTCTCACTGGAAAGTACCAATGCAGAACTCCACACAAATATGCCCTGAACCTGTACCCCACCATATCCTCCGTGTCTCACTGGAATGTTCCAATGCACTACTCCACATAAGTATGCCCTGAACCTGTACCCCTCCATAACCTCCGTGTCTCACTGGAATGTACCAATGCAGAACTCCACACAAATATGCCCTGAAACAATACCCTCCATAACCTCCCTGTCTCACTGGACGTACCGATGCAGAACTCCACACAAATATGCCCTGAAACTGTACCCCTCCATAACCTCCCTGTCTCACTGGAAGGTACCATTGCAGAACTCCAAAAAAATATGCCCTGAACCTGTACCCCTCCATAACCTCCCTGTCTCACTGGAACGTACCAATGCAAAACTCCACCCAAATATGCCCTGAACCTGTACCCCTGCATATCCTCCGTGTCTCACTGGAATGTTCCAATGCAGAACTCCACATAAATATGCCCTGAACCTGTACACCTCCATAACCTCCCTGTCTCACTGGAACGTACCATTGCAGAACTCCACACAAATATGCCCTGAAACTGTACCCCTCCATAACCTTCCTGTCTCACTGGAACGTACCAATGCAGAACTACACAAAAATATCCCCTGAATATGTACCCACCATAACCTCCCTGTCAAACTGTAACGTACCAATGCAGAACTCTACAACAAATATGTCCTGTACCTGTACCCTTCCATAACCTACCTGTCTCACTGGAACGTACTAATTCAGAACTACACACAATAATGCCCTGAACCTGTATCCTCCATAACCCCCCTGTGTCAGTAGAATGTACCAATGCAGAACTCCATACAAATATGCCCTGAACCTGTACACCTCCATAACCTCCCTGTCTCACTGGAACGTTCCAATGCAGAAATGCACACAAATATGCCTTGTAACTGTAACCCTCCACAACCTCCCTCTCTCACTGGAACGTACCAATGCAGAACTCCACAAAAATATGCCCTGAAACAATACCCTCCATAACCTCCCTGTCTCACTGGAACGTACCGATGCAGAACTCCACACAAATATGCCCTGAAACTGTACACCTCCATAACCTTCCTGAATCACTGGAACGTACCAATGCAGAACTCCACGCAAATATGCCATGAATCTGTATCCCTCCATATCACCCGTGTCTCACTGGAATGTACCAATGCAGAACTCTACACAAATATGCCCGGAACCTGTACCACTCCACAACCTACCTGTTTCACTGCAACGTACCAATGCAGAACTCCACACAAATATGCCCTTAACCTGTACAGCTACAAAACATCCCAGTCTCACTGGAAAGTACCAATGCAGAACTCCACACAAATATGCCCTGAACCTGTACCCCACCATATCCTCCGTGTCTCACTGGAATGTTCCAATGCAGAACTCCACATAAGTATGCCCTGAACCTGTACCCCTCCATAACCTCCGTGTCTCACTGGAATGTACCAATGCAGAACTCCACACAAATATGCCCTGAATCTGTACCCCTCCATAACCTACCTGTCTCACGGCAACGTACCAATGCAGAACTCCACACAAATATGCCCTTAACCTGTACAGCTCCAAAACATCCCAGTCTCACTGGAAAGTACCAATGCAGAACTCCACACAAATATGCCCTGAACCTGTACCCCACCATATCCTCCGTGTCTCACTGGAATGTTCCAATGCACTACTCCACATAAGTATGCCCTGAACCTGTACCCCTCCATAACCTCCGTGTCTCACTGGAATGTACCAATGCAGAACTCCACACAAATATGCCCTGAAACTGTACCCCGGCATAAACTCCCTGTCGCACTGGAACGTACCAATGCAGAACTCCACACAAATATGCCCTAAACCTGTACCCCACCATAACCTCCCTGTCACACTGGAACGTACCAATGCAGAACTCCACAAAAATATGCCCTGAACCTGTACCCCTCCATAACCTCCCTGTCTCACTGGAACGTACCAATGCAGAACTCCACATAAATATGCCCTGAAACTGTACCCCTCCATAACCTCCCTTTCTCACTGGAACGTACCAATGCAGAAAAACACACAAATGTGCCCTGAACCTGTACACCTACATAACCTCTCTGTCTCACTGGAACGCACCAATGCAGAACTCCACATAAATATGCCCTGAAACTGTACCCCTCCATAACCTCCCTTTCTCACTGGAACGTACCAATGACGAACTCCACACAAATTTGCCATGAACCTGTATCCCTCCATATCCTCCGTGTCTCACTGGAACGTACCAATGCAGAACTCCACACAAATATGCCCTGAACCTGTACCTCTCCATATCCTCCGTGTCTCACTGGAATTTTCAAATGCAGAACTCAACATAAACATGCCCTGAACCTGTACCCCTCCATAACCTCCCTGTCTCACTGGAAAGTACCAATGCAGAACTCTTCACAAATATGCCCTGAAAATGTACTCCTCCATAACCTCCCTGTCTAACTGGAGCGTACCAATGCAGAACTCCAAAAAAATATCCGCTGAATATGTGCCCTCCGTAACCTCCCTGTCACACTGGAACGTACCAATGCAGAACTCCACAAAAATATGCCCTGAACCTGTACCTCTCCATAACCTCGCTGTTTCACTGGAACGTACCAATGAAGAACTGCACATAAATATGCCCTGAAACTGTACCCCTCCATAACCTCCCTTCCTCACTGGAACGTACCAATGCAGAAAAAAACACAAATGTGCCCTGAACCTGTACACCTACAGAACCTCCCTGTCTCATTGGAACATACCAATGCAGAACTCCACAAAAATATGCCCTGAAGCTGTACGCTCTAAAATCTACCTGTCTCACTGGAACGTACCAATGACGAAATCCAAACAAATATGCCATTAACCTGTACGCCTCCATATCCTCCGTGTCTCACTGGAATGAACCAATGCAGAACAGCACACAAATATGCCCTGAAACTGTACCCCTCCATAAACTCCCTGTCTCACTGGAAGGTACCAATGCAAAACTCCACCCAAATATGCCCTGAACCTGTACCCCTGCATATCCTCCGTGTCTCACTGGAATGTTCCAATGCAGAACTCCACATAAATATGCCCTGAACCCGTACACCTCCATAACCTCCCTGTCTCACTGGAACGTACCATTGCAGAACTCCACACAAATATGCCCTGAAACTGTACCCCTCCATAACCTTCCTGTCTCACTGGAACGTACCAATGCAGAACTACACAAAAATATCCCCTGAATATGTACCCTCCATAACCTCCCTGTCTAACTGGAACGTACCAATGCAGAACTCCACACAAATATGCCCTAAATCTGTATCCCACCATAACCTCCCTGTCAAACTGTAACGTACCAATGCAGAACTCTACAACAAATATGTCCTGTACCTGTACCCTTCCATAACCTCCCTGTCTCACTGGAACGTACTAATTCAGAACAACACACAATAATGCCCTGAACCTGTATCCTCCATAACCCCCCTGTGTCAGTAGAATGTACCAATGCAGAACTCCATACAAATATGCCCTGAACCTGTACACCTCCATAACCTCCCTGTCTCACTGGAACGTTCCAATGCAGAAATGCACACAAATATGCCTTGTAACTGTAACCCTCCACAACCTCCCTCTCTCACTGGAACGTACCAATGCAGAACTCCACAAAAATATGCCCTGAAACAATACCCTCCATAACCTCCCTGTCTCACTGGAACGTACCGATGCAGAACTCCACACAAATATGCCCTGAAACTGTACACCTCCATAACCTTCCTGAATCACTGGAACGTACCAATGCAGAACTCCACGCAAATATGCCATGAATCTGTATCCCTCCAGATCACCCGTGTCTCACTGGAATGTACCAATGCAGAACTCCACACAAATATGCCCTTAACCTGTACAGCTACAAAACATCCCAGTCTCACTGGAAAGTACCAATGCAGAACTCCACACAAATATGCCCTGAACCTGTACCCCACCATATCCTCCGTGTCTCACTGGAATGTTCCAATGCAGAACTCAACATAAGTATGCCCTGAACCTGTACCCCTCCATAACCTCCGTGTCTCACTGGAATGTACCAATGCAGAACTCCACACAAATATGCCCTGAATCTGTACCCCTCCATAACCTACCTGTCTCACGGCAACGTACCAATGCAGAACTCCACACAAATATGCCCTTAACCTGTACAGCTCCAAAACATCCCAGTCTCACTGGAAAGTACCAATGCAGAACTCCACACAAATATGCCCTGAACCTGTACCCCACCATATCCTCCGTGTCTCACTGGAATGTTCCAATGCACTACTCCACATAAGTATGCCCTGAACCTGTACCCCTCCATAACCTCCGTGTCTCACTGGAATGTACCAATGCAGAACTCCACACAAATATGCCCTGAAACTGTACAGCTACAAAACATCCCTGTCTCACTGGACGTACCGATGCAGAACTCCACACAAATATGCCCTGAAACTGTACCCCTCCATAACCTCCCTGTCTCACTGGAAGGTACCATTGCAGAACTCCAAAAAAATATGCCCTGAACCTGTACCCCTCCATAACCTCCCTGTCTCACTGGAACGTACCAATGCAAAACTCCACCCAAATATGCCCTGAACCTGTACCCCTGCATATCCTCCGTGTCTCACTGGAATGTTCCAATGCAGAACTCCACATAAATATGCCCTGAACCTGTACACCTCCATAACCTCCCTGTCTCACTGGAACGTACCATTGCAGAACTCCACACAAATATGCCCTGAAACTGTACCCCTCCATAACCTTCCTGTCTCACTGGAACGTACCAATGCAGAACTACACAAAAATATCCCCTGAATATGTACCCACCATAACCTCCCTGTCAAACTGTAACGTACCAATGCAGAACTCTACAACAAATATGTCCTGTACCTGTACCCTTCCATAACCTACCTGTCTCACTGGAACGTACTAATTCAGAACTACACACAATAATGCCCTGAACCTGTATCCTCCATAACCCCCCTGTGTCAGTAGAATGTACCAATGCAGAACTCCATACAAATATGCCCTGAACCTGTACACCTCCATAACCTCCCTGTCTCACTGGAACGTTCCAATGCAGAAATGCACACAAATATGCCTTGTAACTGTAACCCTCCACAACCTCCCTCTCTCACTGGAACGTACCAATGCAGAACTCCACAAAAATATGCCCTGAAACAATACCCTCCATAACCTCCCTGTCTCACTGGAACGTACCGATGCAGAACTCCACACAAATATGCCCTGAAACTGTACACCTCCATAACCTTCCTGAATCACTGGAACGTACCAATGCAGAACTCCACGCAAATATGCCATGAATCTGTATCCCTCCATATCACCCGTGTCTCACTGGAATGTACCAATGCAGAACTCTACACAAATATGCCCGGAACCTGTACCACTCCACAACCTACCTGTTTCACTGCAACGTACCAATGCAGAACTCCACACAAATATGCCCTTAACCTGTACAGCTACAAAACATCCCAGTCTCACTGGAAAGTACCAATGCAGAACTCCACACAAATATGCCCTGAACCTGTACCCCACCATATCCTCCGTGTCTCACTGGAATGTTCCAATGCAGAACTCCACATAAGTATGCCCTGAACCTGTACCCCTCCATAACCTCCGTGTCTCACTGGAATGTACCAATGCAGAACTCCACACAAATATGCCCTGAATCTGTACCCCTCCATAACCTACCTGTCTCACGGCAACGTACCAATGCAGAACTCCACACAAATATGCCCTTAACCTGTACAGCTCCAAAACATCCCAGTCTCACTGGAAAGTACCAATGCAGAACTCCACACAAATATGCCCTGAACCTGTACCCCACCATATCCTCCGTGTCTCACTGGAATGTTCCAATGCACTACTCCACATAAGTATGCCCTGAACCTGTACCCCTCCATAACCTCCGTGTCTCACTGGAATGTACCAATGCAGAACTCCACACAAATATGCCCTGAAACTGTACCCCGGCATAAACTCCCTGTCGCACTGGAACGTACCAATGCAGAACTCCACACAAATATGCCCTAAACCTGTACCCCACCATAACCTCCCTGTCACACTGGAACGTACCAATGCAGAACTCCACAAAAATATGCCCTGAACCTGTACCCCTCCATAACCTCCCTGTCTCACTGGAACGTACCAATGCAGAACTCCACATAAATATGCCCTGAAACTGTACCCCTCCATAACCTCCCTTTCTCACTGGAACGTACCAATGCAGAAAAACACACAAATGTGCCCTGAACCTGTACACCTACATAACCTCCCTGTCTCACTGGAACGCACCAATGCAGAACTCCACATAAATATGCCCTGAAACTGTACCCCTCCATAACCTCCCTTTCTCACTGGAACGTACCAATGACGAACTCCACACAAATTTGCCATGAACCTGTATCCCTCCATATCCTCCGTGTCTCACTGGAACGTACCAATGCAGAACTCCACACAAATATGCCCTGAACCTGTACCTCTCCATATCCTCCGTGTCTCACTGGAATTTTCAAATGCAGAACTCAACATAAACATGCCCTGAACCTGTACCCCTCCATAACCTCCCTGTCTCACTGGAAAGTACCAATGCAGAACTCTTCACAAATATGCCCTGAAAATGTACTCCTCCATAACCTCCCTGTCTAACTGGAGCGTACCAATGCAGAACTCCAAAAAAATATCCGCTGAATATGTGCCCTCCGTAACCTCCCTGTCACACTGGAACGTACCAATGCAGAACTCCAGAAAAATATGCCCTGAACCTGTACCTCTCCATAACCTCGCTGTTTCACTGGAACGTACCAATGAAGAACTGCACATAAATATGCCCTGAAACTGTACCCCTCCATAACCTCCCTTCCTCACTGGAACGTACCAATGCAGAAAAAAACACAAATGTGCCCTGAACCTGTACACCTACAGAACCTCCCTGTCTCATTGGAACATACCAATGCAGAACTCCACAAAAATATGCCCTGAAGCTGTACGCTCTAAAATCTACCTGTCTCACTGGAACGTACCAATGACGAAATCCAAACAAATATGCCATTAACCTGTACGCCTCCATATCCTCCGTGTCTCACTGGAATGAACCAATGCAGAACAGCACACAAATATGCCCTGAAACTGTACCCCTCCATAAACTCCCTGTCTCACTGGAAGGTACCAATGCAAAACTCCACCCAAATATGCCCTGAACCTGTACCCCTGCATATCCTCCGTGTCTCACTGGAATGTTCCAATGCAGAACTCCACATAAATATGCCCTGAACCCGTACACCTCCATAACCTCCCTGTCTCACTGGAACGTACCATTGCAGAACTCCACACAAATATGCCCTGAAACTGTACCCCTCCATAACCTTCCTGTCTCACTGGAACGTACCAATGCAGAACTACACAAAAATATCCCCTGAATATGTACCCTCCATAACCTCCCTGTCTAACTGGAACGTACCAATGCAGAACTCCACACAAATATGCCCTAAATCTGTATCCCACCATAACCTCCCTGTCAAACTGTAACGTACCAATGCAGAACTCTACAACAAATATGTCCTGTACCTGTACCCTTCCATAACCTCCCTGTCTCACTGGAACGTACCAATGCAGAACTCCATACAAATATGCCCTGAACCTGTACACCTCCATAACCTCCCTGTCTCACTGGAACGTTCCAATGCAGAAATGCACACAAATATGCCTTGTAACTGTAACCCTCCACAACCTCCCTCTCTCACTGGAACGTACCAATGCAGAACTCCACAAAAATATGCCCTGAAACAATACCCTCCATAACCTCCCTGTCTCACTGGAACGTACCGATGCAGAACTCCACACAAATATGCCCTGAAACTGTACACCTCCATAACCTTCCTGAATCACTGGAACGTACCAATGCAGAACTCCACGCAAATATGCCATGAATCTGTATCCCTCCATATCACCCGTGTCTCACTGGAATGTACCAATGCAGAACTCCACACAAATATGCCCTTAACCTGTACAGCTACAAAACATCCCAGTCTCACTGGAAAGTACCAATGCAGAACTCCACACAAATATGCCCTGAACCTGTACCCCACCATATCCTCCGTGTCTCACTGGAATGTTCCAATGCAGAACTCCACATAAGTATGCCCTGAACCTGTACCCCTCCATAACCTCCGTGTCTCACTGGAATGTACCAATGCAGAACTCCACACAAATATGCACTGAATCTGTACCCCTCCATAACCTACCTGTCTCACGGCAACGTACCAATGCAGAACTCCACACAAATATGCCCTTAACCTGTACAGCTCCAAAACATCCCAGTCTCACTGGAAAGTACCAATGCAGAACTCCACACAAATATGCCCTGAACCTGTACCCCACCATATCCTCCGTGTCTCACTGGAATGTTCCAATGCACTACTCCACATAAGTATGCCCTGAACCTGTACCCCTCCATAACCTCCGTGTCTCACTGGAATGTACCAATGCAGAACTCCACACAAATATGCCCTGAAACTGTACAGCTACAAAACATCCCAGTCTCACTGGAAAGTACCAATGCAGAACTCCACACAAATATGCCCTGAACCTGTACCCCACCATATCCTCCGTGTCTCACTGGAATGTTCCAATGCAGAACTCCACATAAGTATGCCCTGAACCTGTACCCCTCCATAACCTCCGTGTCTCACTGGAATGTACCAATGCAGAACTCCACACAAATATGCCCTGAATCTGTACCCCTCCATAACCTACCTGTCTCACGGCAACGTACCAATGCAGAACTCCACACAAATATGCCCTTAACCTGTACAGCTCCAAAACATCCCAGTCTCACTGGAAAGTACCAATGCAGAACTCCACACAAATATGCCCTGAACCTGTACCCCACCATATCCTCCGTGTCTCACTGGAATGTTCCAATGCACTACTCCACATAAGTATGCCCTGAACCTGTACCCCTCCATAACCTCCGTGTCTCACTGGAATGTACCAATGCAGAACTCCACACAAATATGCCCTGAAACTGTACCCCGCCATAAACTCCCTGTCGCACTGGAACGTACCAATGCAGAACTCCACACAAATATGCCCTAAACCTGTACCCCACCATAACCTCCCTGTCACACTGGAACGTACCAATGCAGAACTCCACACAAATATGCCCTAAACCTGTACCCCACCATAACCTCCCTGTCACACTGGAACGTACCAATGCAGAACTCCACAAAAATATGCCCTGAACCTGTACCCCTCCATAACCTCCCTGTCTCACTGGAACGTACCAATGCAGAACTCCACATAAATATGCCCTGAAACTGTACCCCTCCATAACCTCCCTTTCTCACTGGAACGTACCAATGCAGAAAAACACACAAATGTGCCCTGAACCTGTACACCTACATAACCTCCCTGTCTCACTGGAACGCACCAATGCAGAACTCCACATAAATATGCCCTGAAACTGTACCCCTCCATAACCTCCCTTTCTCACTGGAACGTACCAATGAAGAACTCCACACAAATTTGCCATGAACCTGTATCCCTCCATATCCTCCGTGTCTCACTGGAACGTACCAATGCAGAACTCCACACAAATATGCCCTGAACCTGTACCTCTCCATATCCTCCGTGTCTCACTGGAATTTTCAAATGCAGAACTCAACATAAACATGCCCTGAACCTGTACCCCTCCATAACCTCCCTGTCTCACTGGAAAGTACCAATGCAGAACTCCAAAAAAATATCCGCTGAATATGTGCCCTCCGTAACCTCCCTGTCACACTGGAACGTACCAATGCAGAACTCCACAAAAATATGCCCTGAACCTGTACCTCTCCATAACCTCGCTGTTTCACTGGAACGTACCAATGAAGAACTGCACATAAATATGCCCTGAAACTGTACCCCTCCATAACCTCCCTTCCTCACTGGAATGTACCAATGCAGAAAAAAACACAAATGTGCCCTGAACCTGTACACCTACAGAACCTCCCTGTCTCATTGGAACATACCAATGCAGAACTCCACAAAAATATGCCCTGAAGCTGTACGCTCCAAAATCTACCTGTCTCACTGGAACGTACCAATGACGAAATCCAAACAAATATGCCATTAACCTGTACGCCTCCATATCCTCCGTGTCCCACTGGAATGAACCAATGCAGAACTGCACACAAATATGCCCTGAAACTGTACCCCTCCATAAACTCCCTGTCTCACTGGAAGGTACCAATGCAAAACTCCACCCAAATATGCCCTGAACCTGTACCCCTGCATATCCTCCGTGTCTCACTGGAATGTTCCAATGCAGAACTCCACATAAATATGCCCTGAACCCGTACACCTCCATAACCTCCCTGTCTCACTGGAACGTACCATTGGAGAACTCCACACAAATATGCCCTGAAACTGTACCCCTCCATAACCTTCCTGTCTCACTGGAACGTACCAATGCAGAACTACACAAAAATATCCCCTGAATATGTACCCTCCATAACCTCCCTGTCTAACTGGAACGTACCAATGCAGAACTCCACACAAATATGCCCTAAATCTGTACCCCACCATAACCTCCCTGTCAAACTGTAACGTACCAATGCAGAACTCTACAACAAATATGTCCTGTACCTGTACCCTTCCATAACCTCCCTGTCTCACTGGAACGTACTAATTCAGAACTACACACAATAATGCCCTGAACCTGTATCCTCCATAACCCCCCTGTGTCAGTAGAATGTACCAATGCAGAACTCCATACAAATATGCCCTGAACCTGTACACCTCCATAACCTCCCTGTCTCACTGGAACGTTCCAATGCAGAAATGCACACAAATATGCCTTGTAACTGTAACCCTCCACAACCTCCCTCTCTCACTGGAACGTACCAATGCAGAACTCCACAAAAATATGCCCTGAAACAATACCCTCCATAACCTCCCTGTCTCACTGGACGTACCGATGCAGAACTCCACACAAATATGCCCTGAAACTGTACCCCTCCATAACCTCCCTGTCTCACTGGAAGGTACCATTGCAGAACTCCAAAAAAATATGCCCTGAACCTGTACCCCACCATATCCTCCGTGTCTCACTGGAATGTTCCAATGCACTACTCCACATAAGTATGCCCTGAACCTGTACCCCTCCATAACCTCCGTGTCTCACTGGAATGTACCAATGCAGAACTCCACACAAATATGCCCTGAAACTGTACCCCGCCATAAACTCCCTGTCGCACTGGAACGTACCAATGCAGAACTCCACACAAATATGCCCTAAACCTGTACCCCACCATAACCTCCCTGTCACACTGGAACGTACCAATGCAGAACTCCACACAAATATGCCCTAAACCTGTACCCCACCATAACCTCCCTGTCACACTGGAACGTACCAATGCAGAACTCCACAAAAATATGCCCTGAACCTGTACCCCTCCATAACCTCCCTGTCTCACTGGAACGTACCAATGCAGAACTCCACATAAATATGCCCTGAAACTGTACCCCTCCATAACCTCCCTTTCTCACTGGAACGTACCAATGCAGAAAAACACACAAATGTGCCCTGAACCTGTACACCTACATAACCTCCCTGTCTCACTGGAACGCACCAATGCAGAACTCCACATAAATATGCCCTGAAACTGTACCCCTCCATAACCTCCCTTTCTCACTGGAACGTACCAATGAAGAACTCCACACAAATTTGCCATGAACCTGTATCCCTCCATATCCTCCGTGTCTCACTGGAACGTACCAATGCAGAACTCCACACAAATATGCCCTGAACCTGTACCTCTCCATATCCTCCGTGTCTCACTGGAATTTTCAAATGCAGAACTCAACATAAACATGCCCTGAACCTGTACCCCTCCATAACCTCCCTGTCTCACTGGAAAGTACCAATGCAGAACTCCAAAAAAATATCCGCTGAATATGTGCCCTCCGTAACCTCCCTGTCACACTGGAACGTACCAATGCAGAACTCCACAAAAATATGCCCTGAACCTGTACCTCTCCATAACCTCGCTGTTTCACTGGAACGTACCAATGAAGAACTGCACATAAATATGCCCTGAAACTGTACCCCTCCATAACCTCCCTTCCTCACTGGAATGTACCAATGCAGAAAAAAACACAAATGTGCCCTGAACCTGTACACCTACAGAACCTCCCTGTCTCATTGGAACATACCAATGCAGAACTCCACAAAAATATGCCCTGAAGCTGTACGCTCCAAAATCTACCTGTCTCACTGGAACGTACCAATGACGAAATCCAAACAAATATGCCATTAACCTGTACGCCTCCATATCCTCCGTGTCCCACTGGAATGAACCAATGCAGAACTGCACACAAATATGCCCTGAAACTGTACCCCTCCATAAACTCCCTGTCTCACTGGAAGGTACCAATGCAAAACTCCACCCAAATATGCCCTGAACCTGTACCCCTGCATATCCTCCGTGTCTCACTGGAATGTTCCAATGCAGAACTCCACATAAATATGCCCTGAACCCGTACACCTCCATAACCTCCCTGTCTCACTGGAACGTACCATTGGAGAACTCCACACAAATATGCCCTGAAACTGTACCCCTCCATAACCTTCCTGTCTCACTGGAACGTACCAATGCAGAACTACACAAAAATATCCCCTGAATATGTACCCTCCATAACCTCCCTGTCTAACTGGAACGTACCAATGCAGAACTCCACACAAATATGCCCTAAATCTGTACCCCACCATAACCTCCCTGTCAAACTGTAACGTACCAATGCAGAACTCTACAACAAATATGTCCTGTACCTGTACCCTTCCATAACCTCCCTGTCTCACTGGAACGTACTAATTCAGAACTACACACAATAATGCCCTGAACCTGTATCCTCCATAACCCCCCTGTGTCAGTAGAATGTACCAATGCAGAACTCCATACAAATATGCCCTGAACCTGTACACCTCCATAACCTCCCTGTCTCACTGGAACGTTCCAATGCAGAAATGCACACAAATATGCCTTGTAACTGTAACCCTCCACAACCTCCCTCTCTCACTGGAACGTACCAATGCAGAACTCCACAAAAATATGCCCTGAAACAATACCCTCCATAACCTCCCTGTCTCACTGGACGTACCGATGCAGAACTCCACACAAATATGCCCTGAAACTGTACCCCTCCATAACCTCCCTGTCTCACTGGAAGGTACCATTGCAGAACTCCAAAAAAATATGCCCTGAACCTGTACCCCTCCATAACCTCCCTGTCTCACTGGAACGTACCAATGCAAAACTCCACCCAAATATGCCCTGAACCTGTACCCCTGCATATCCTCCGTGTCTCACTGGAATGTTCCAATGCAGAACTCCACATAAATATGCCCTGAACCTGTACCCCTCCATAACCTTCCTGTCTCACTGGAACGTACCAATGCAGAACTACACAAAAATATCCCCTGAATATGTACCCTCCATAACCTCCCTGTCTAACTGGAACGTACCAATGCAGAACTCCACACAAATATGCCCTAAATCTGTACCCCACCATAACCTCCCTGTCAAACTGTAACGTACCAATGCAGAACTCTACAACAAATATGTCCTGTACCTGTACCCTTCCATAACCTACCTGTCTCACTGGAACGTACTAATTCAGAACTACACACAATAATGCCCTGAACCTGTATCCTCCATAACCCCCCTGTGTCAGTAGAATGTACCAATGCAGAACTCCATACAAATATGCCCTGAACCTGTACACCTCCATAACCTCCCTGTCTCACTGGAACGTTCCAATGCAGAAATGCACACAAATATGCCTTGTAACTGTAACCCTCCACAACCTCCCTCACTCACTGGAACGTACCAATGCAGAACTCCACAAAAATATGCCCTGAAACAATACCCTCCATAACCTCCCTGTCTCACTGGAACGTACCGATGCAGAACTCCGCACAAATATGCCCTGAAACTGTACACCTCCATAACCTTCCTGAATCACTGGAACGTACCAATGCAGAACTCCACGCAAATATGCCATGAACCTGTATCCCTCCATATCACCCGTGTCTCACTGGAATGTACCAATGCAGAACTCTACACAAATATGCCCGGAACCTGTACCACTCCACAACCTACCTGTTTCACTGCAACGTACCAATGCAGAACTCCACACAAATATGCCCTTAACCTGTACAGCTACAAAACATCCCAGTCTCACTGGAAAGTACCAATGCAGAACTCCACACAAATATGCCCTGAACCTGTACCCCACCATATCCTCCGTGTCTCACTGGAATGTTCCAATGCAGAACTCCACATAAGTATGCCCTGAACCTGTACCCCTCCATAACCTCCGTGTCTCACTGGAATGTACCAATGCAGAACTCCACACAAATATGCCCTGAAACTGTACCCCGCCATAAACTCCCTGTCGCACTGGAACGTACCAATGCAGAACTCCACACAAATATGCCCTAAACCTGTACCCCACCATAACCTCCCTGTCACACTGGAACGTACCAATGCAGAACTCCACAAAAATATGCCCTGAACCTGTACCCCTCCATAACCTCCCTGTCTCACTGGAACGTACCAATGCAGAACTCCACATAAATATGCCCTGAAACTGTACCCCTCCATAACCTCCCTTTCTCACTGGAACGTACCAATGACGAACTCCACACAAATTTGCCATGAACCTGTATCCCTCCATATCCTCCGTGTCTCACTGGAACGTACCAATGCAGAACTCCACACAAATATGCCCTGAAACTGTTCCCCTCCATAACCTCCCTGTCTCACTGGAACGTACCAATGCAGAACTCCACATAAATATGCCCTGAAACTGTACCCCTCCATATCCTCCCTTTCTCACTGGAACGTACCAATGACGAACTCCACACAAATATGCCCTGAAACTGTACCCCTCCATAACCTCCCTGTCTCACTGGAACGTACCATTGCAGAACTCCAAAAAAATATGCCCAGAACCTGTACCCCTCCATAACCTCCCTGTCTCACTGGAACGTACCAATGCAAAACTCCACCCAAATATGCCCTGAACCTGTACCCCTGCATATCCTCCGTGTCTCACTGGAATGTTCCAATGCAGAACTCCACATAAATATGCCCTGAACCTGTACACCTCCATAACCTCCCTGTCTCACTGAAACGTACCAATGCAGAACTCCACACTTATATGACCTGAAACTGTTCCCCTCCATAACCTCCCTGTCTCACTGGAACGTACCAATGCAGAACTAGACAAAAATATCCCCTGAATATGTACCCTCCCTAACCTCCCTGTCTAACTGGAACGTACCATTGCAGAACTCCACACAAATATGCCCTAAATCTGTACCCCACCATAACCTCCCTGTCACACTGTAACGTACCAATGCAGAACTCCACACAAATATGTCCTGTACCTGTACCCCTCCATAACCTCCCTGTCTAACTGGAGCGTACCAATGCAGAACTCCACAAAAATATCCGCTGAATATGTGCCCTCCATAACCTCCCTGTCACACTGGAACGTACCAATGCAGAACTCCAGAAAAATATGCCCTGAACCTGTACCCCTCCATAACCTCCCTGTCTCACTGGAACGTACCAATGAAGAACTCCACATAAATATGCCCTGAAACTGTACCGCTCCATAACCTCCCTTCCTCACTGGAACGTACCAATGCAGAAAAACACACAAATGTGCCCTGAACCTGTACACCTACAAAACCTCTCTGTCTCACTGGAACGTACCAATGCAGAACTCCACAAAAATATGCCCTGAACCTGTACGCTCCTAAATCTACCTGTCTCACTGGAACGTACCAATGACGAACTCCAAACAAATATGCCATTAACCTGTACGCCTCCTTATCCTCCGTGTCTCACTGGAATGAACCAATGCAGAACTCCACACAAATATGCCCTAAACCTGTACCCCACCATAACCTCCCTGTCACACTGGAACGTACCAATGCAGAACTCCACAAAAATATGCCCTGAACCTGTACCCCTCCATATCCTCCGTGTCTCACTGGAACGTACCAATGCAGAACTCCACACAAATATGCCCTGAAACTGTACCCCTCCATAACCTCCCTGTCTCACTGGAACGTACCAATGCAGAACTCCACATAAATATGCCCTGAAACTGTACCCCTCCATAACCTCCCTTTCTCACTGGAACGTACCAATGACGAACTCCACACAAATATGCCCTGAAACTGTACCCCTCCATAACCTCCCTGTCTCACTGGAACGTACCATTGCAGAACTCCAAAAAAATATGCCCAGAACCTGTACCCCTCCATAACCTCCCTGTCTCACTGGAACGTACCAATGCAAAACTCCACCCAAATATGCCCTGAACCTGTACCCCTGCATATCCTCCGTGTCTCACTGGAATGTTCCAATGCAGAACTCCACATAAATATGCCCTGAACCTGTACACCTCCTTAACCTCCCTGTCTCACTGAAACGTACCAATGCAGAACTCCACACTTATATGCCCTGAAACTGTTCCCCTACATAACCTCCCTGTCTCACTGGAACGTACCAATGCAGAACTACACAAAATTATCCCCTGAATATGTACCCTCCCTAACCTCCCTGTCTAACTGGAACGTACCTTTGCAGAACTCCACACAAATATGCCCTAAATCTGTACCCCACCATAACCTCCCTGTCACACTGTAACGTACCAATGCAGAACTCCACACAAATATGTCCTGTACCTGTACCCCTCCATAACCTCCCTGTCTAACTGGAGCGTACCAATGCAGAACTCCACAAAAATATCCGCTGAATATGTGCCCTCCATAACCTCCCTGTCACACTGGAACGTACCAATGCAGAACTCCAGAAAAATATGCCCTGAACCTGTACCCCTCCATAACCTCCCTGTCTCACTGGAACGTACCAATGAAGAACTCCACATAAATATGCCCTGAAACTGTACCGCTCCATAACCTCCCTTCCTCACTGGAACGTACCAATGCAGAAAAACACACAAATGTGCCCTGAACCTGTACACCTACAAAACCTCCCTGTCTCACTGGAACGTACCAATGCAGAACTCCACAAAAATATGCCCTGAACCTGTACGCTCCTAAATCTACCTGTCTCACTGGAACGTACCAATGACGAACTCCAAACAAATATGCCATTAACCTGTACGCCTCCTTATCCTCCGTGTCTCACTGGAATGAACCAATGCAGAACTCCACACAAATATGCCCTGAAACTGTACCCCTCCATAACCTCCCTGTCTCACTGGAACGTACCATTGCAGAACTCCAAAAAAATATGCCCTGAACCTGTACCCCTCCATAACCTCCCTGTCTGACTGGAACGTACCAATGCAAAACTTCACCCAAATATGCCCTGAACCTGTACCCCTGCATATCCTCCGTGTCTCACTGGAATGTTCCAATGCAGAACTCCACATAAATATGCCCTGAACCTGTACACCTCCATAACCTCCCTGTCTCACTGGAACGTACCAATGCAGAACTCCACACAAATATGCCCTGAAACTGTACCCCTCCATAACCTTCCTGTCTCACTGGAACGTACCAATGCAGAACTACACAAAAATATCCCCTGAATATGTATCCTCCCTAACCTCCCTGTCTAACTGGAACGTACCAATGCAGAACTCCACACAAATATGCCCTAAATCTGTACCCCACCATAACCTCCCTGTCACACTGTAACGTACCAATGCAGAACTCCACACAAATATGTCCTGTACCTGTACCTTCCATAACCTCCCTGTCTCACTGGAACGTACTAATTCAGAACTACACACAATAATGCCCTGAACCTGTATCCTCCATAACTTCCCTGTCTCAGTAGAATGTACCAATGCAGAACTCCATACAAATATGCCCTGAACCTGTACACCTCCATAACCTACCTGTCTCACTGGAACGTTCCAATGCAGAAATGCACACAAATATGCCTTGTAACTGTAACCCTACACAACCTCCGTCTCTCACTGGAACGTACCAATGCAGAACTCCACAAAAATATGCCCTGAAACAATACCCTCCATAACCTCCCTGTCTCACTGGAACGTACCGATGCAGATCTCCACACAAATATGCCCTGAACCTGTACACCTCCATAACCTTCCTGTCTCACTGGAACGTACCAATGCAGAACTCCACGCAAATATGCCATGAACCGGGAACCCTCCATATCACCCGTGTCTCACTGGAATGTACCAATGCAGAACTCCACACAAATATGCCCCGAACCTGTACCCCTCCATAACCTACCTGTCTCACTGCAACGTACCAATGCAGAACTCCACACAAATATGCCCTTAACCTGTACAGCTCGAAAACATCCCAGTCTCACTGGAAAGTACCAATGCAGAACTCCACACAAATATGCCCTGAACCTCTACCCCACCATATCCTCCGTGTCTCACTGGAATGTTCCAATGCAGAACTCCACATAAGTATGCCCTGAACCTGTACCCCTCCATAACCTCCGTGTCTCACTGGAATGTACCAATGCAGAACTCCACACAAATATGCCCTGAAACTGTACCCCTCCATAAACTCCCTGTCGCACTGGAACGTCCCAATGCAGAACTCCACACAAATATGCCCTAAACCTGTTCCCCACCATAACCTCCCTGTCACACTGGAACGTACCAATGCATAACTCCACAAAAATATGCCCTGAACCTGTACCCCTCCATAACCTCCCTGTCTCACTGGAACGTACCATTGCAGAACTCCACATAAATATGCCCTGAAACTGTACCCCTCCATAACCTCCCTTTCTCACTGGAACGTACCAATGCAGAAAAACACACAAATGTGCCCTGAACCTGTACACCTACATAACCTCCCTGTCTCACTGGAACGTACCAATGCTGAACTCCACAAAAATATGCCCTGAATCTGTACGCTCCAAAACCTACCTGTCTCACTGGAACGTACCAATGACGAACTCCACACAAATTTGCCATGAACCTGTATCCCTCCATATCCTCCGTGTCTCACTGGAACGTACCAATGCAGAACTCCACACAAATATGCCCTGAATCTGTACCTCTCCATATCCTCCGTGTCTCACAGGAATGTTCAAATGCAGAACTCAACATAAACATGCCCTGAACCTGTACACCCCCCCCCCGTAACCTCCCTGTCTCACTGGAATGTACCAATGCAGAACTCCGCACAAATATGCCCTGAAACTGTACCCCTCCATAACCTCCCTGTCTCACTGGAACGTACCATTGCAGAACTCCAAAAAAATATGCCCTGAACCTGTACCCCTCCATAACCTCCCTGTCTCACTGGAACGTACCAATGAAGAACTGCACATAAATATGCCCTGAAACTGTACCGCTCCGTAACCTCCCTTCCTCACTGGAACGTACCAATGCAGAAAAACACACAAATGTGCCCTGAACCTGTACAACTACAAAACCTCCCTGTCGCACTGGAACGTACCAATGCAGAACTCCACAAAAATATGCCCTGAGCCTGTACGCTCCAAAATCTACCTGTCTCACTGGAACGTACCAATGACGAACTCCAAACAAATTTGCCATTAACCTGTACGCCTCCTTATCCTCCGTGTCTCACTGGAATGAACCAATGCAGAACTCCACACAAATATGCCCTGAAACTGTACCCCTCCATAACCTCCCTGTCTCACTGGAACGTACCATTGCAGAACTCCAAAAAAATATGCCCTGAACCTGTACCCCTCCATAACCTCCCTGTCTCACTGGAACGTACCAATGCAAAACTTCACCCAAATATGCCCTGAACCTGTACCCCTGCATGTCCTCCGTGTCTCACTGGAATGTACCAATGCAGAACTCCACATAAAAATGCCCTGAACCTCTACACCTCCATAACCTCCCTGTCTCACTGGAACGTACCAATGCAGAACTCCACACAAATATGCCCTGAAACTGTACCCCTCCATAAACTTCCTGTCTCACTGGAACGTACCAATGCAGAACTACACAAAAATTTCCCCTGAATATGTACCCTCCCTAACCTCCCTGTCTAACTGGAACATACCAATGCAGAACTCCACACAAATATGCCCTAAATCTGTACCCCACCATAACCTCCCTGTCACACTGTAACGTACCAATGCAGAACTCCACACAAATATGCCCTGAACCTGTACCCCTCCATAACCTCCCTGTCTCACTGGAACGTACCAATGCAGAACTCCACATAAAAATGCCCTGAAACTGTACCCCTCCATAACCTCCCTTTCTCACTGGAACGTACCAATGCAGAAAAACACACAAATGTGCCCTGAACCTGTACACCTACATAACCTCCCTGTCTCACTGGAACGTACCAATGCTGAACTCCACAAAAATATGCCCTGAACCTGTACGCTCCAAAACCTACCTGTCTCACTGGAACGTACCAATGACGAACTCCACACAAATTTGCCATGAACCTGTATCCCTCCATATCCTCCGTGTCTCACTGGAACGTACCAATGCAGAACTCCACACAAATATGCCCTGAAACTGTACCTCTCCATATCCTCCGTGTCTCACTGGAATGTTCAAATGCAGAACTCAACATAAACATGCCCTGAACTTGTACACCCCCCGCCCGTAACCTCCCTGTCTCACTGGAATGTACCAATGCAGAACTCCGCACAAATATGCCCTGAAACTGTACCCCTCCATAACCTCCCTGTCTCACTGGAACGTACCATTGCAGAACTCCAAAATTATGCCCTGAACCTGTACCCCTCCATAACCTCCCTGTCTCACTGGAACGTACCAATGCAGAACTCCACACAAATATGCCATGAAACTGTACCCCTCCATAACCTCCCTGTCTAACTGGAGAGTACCAATGCAGAACTACACAAAAATATCCGCTGAATATGTGCCCTCCATAACCTCCCTGTCACACTGGAACGTACCAATGCAGAACTCCAGAAAAATATGCATTGAACCTGTACACCTACATAACCTCCCTGTCTCACTGGAACGTACCCATGAAGAACTCCATATAAATATGCCCTGAAACTGTACCGCTCCATAACCTCCCTTCCTCACTGGAACGTACCAATGCAGAAAAACACACAAATGTGCCCTGAACCTGTACACCTACAAAACCTCCCTGTCTCTCTGGAACGTACCAATGCAGAACTCCACAAAAATATGCCCTGAATATGTATCCTCCCTAACCTCACTGTCTAACTGGAACGTACCATTGCAGAACTCCGCACAAATATGCCCTAAATCTGTACCCCAGCATAACCTCCCTGTCACACTGTAACGTACCAATGCAGAACTCCGCACAAATATGCCCTGAAACTGTACCCCTCCATAACCTCCCTGTCTCACTGGAACGTACCATTGCAGAACTCCAAAAAAATATGCCCTGAACCTGTACCCCTCCATAACCTCCCTGTCTCACTGGAACGTACCAATGAAGAACTGCACATAAATATGCCCTGAAACTGTACCGCTCCGTAACCTCCCTTCCTCACTGGAACGTACCAATGCAGAAAAACACACAAATGTGCCCTGAACCTGTACAACTACAAAACCTCCCTGTCGCACTGGAACGTACCAATGCAGAACTCCACAAAAATATGCCCTGAGCCTGTACGCTCCAAAATCTACCTGTCTCACTGGAACGTACCAATGACGAACTCCAAACAAATTTGCCATTAACCTGTACGCCTCCTTATCCTCCGTGTCTCACTGGAATGAACCAATGCAGAACTCCACACAAATATGCCCTGAAACTGTACCCCTCCATAACCTCCCTGTCTCACTGGAACGTACCATTGCAGAACTCCAAAAAAATATGCCCTGAACCTGTACCCCTCAATAACCTCCCTGTCTCACTGGAACGTACCAATGCAAAACTTCACCCAAATATGCCCTGAACCTGTACCCCTGCATGTCCTCCGTGTCTCACTGGAATGTACCAATGCAGAACTCCACATAAATATGCCCTGAACCTCTACACCTCCATAACCTCCCTGTCTCACTGGAACGTACCAATGCAGAACTCCACACAAATATGCCCTGAAACTGTACCCCTCCATAAACTTCCTGTCTCACTGGAACGTACCAATGCAGAACTACACAAAAATTTCCCCTGAATATGTACCCTCCCTAACCTCCCTGTCTAACTGGAACATACCAATGCAGAACTCCACACAAATATGCCCTAAATCTGTACCCCACCATAACCTCCCTGTCACACTGTAACGTACCAATGCAGAACTCCACACAAATATGCCCTGAACCTGTACCCCTCCATAACCTCCCTGTCTCACTGGAACGTACCAATGCAGAACTCCACATAAAAATGCCCTGAAACTGTACCCCTCCATAACCTCCCTTTCTCACTGGAACGTACCAATGCAGAAAAACACACAAATGTGCCCTGAACCTGTACACCTACATAACCTCCCTGTCTCACTGGAACGTACCAATGCTGAACTCCACAAAAATATGCCCTGAACCTGTACGCTCCAAAACCTACCTGTCTCACTGGAACGTACCAATGACGAACTCCACACAAATTTGCCATGAACCTGTATCCCTCCATATCCTCCGTGTCTCACTGGAACGTACCAATGCAGAACTCCACACAAATATGCCCTGAAACTGTACCTCTCCATATCCTCCGTGTCTCACTGGAATGTTCAAATGCAGAACTCAACATAAACATGCCCTGAACTTGTACACCCCCCGCCCGTAACCTCCCTGTCTCACTGGAATGTACCAATGCAGAACTCCGCACAAATATGCCCTGAAACTGTACCCCTCCATAACCTCCCTGTCTCACTGGAACGTACCATTGCAGAACTCCAAAATTATGCCCTGAACCTGTACCCCTCCATAACCTCCCTGTCTCACTGGAACGTACCAATGCAGAACTCCACACAAATATGCCATGAAACTGTACCCCTCCATAACCTCCCTGTCTAACTGGAGAGTACCAATGCAGAACTACACAAAAATATCCGCTGAATATGTGCCCTCCATAACCTCCCTGTCACACTGGAACGTACCAATGCAGAACTCCAGAAAAATATGCATTGAACCTGTACACCTCCATAACCTCCCTGTCTCACTGGAACGTACCCATGAAGAACTCCATATAAATATGCCCTGAAACTGTACCGCTCCATAACCTCCCTTCCTCACTGGAACGTACCAATGCAGAAAAACACACAAATGTGCCCTGAACCTGTACACCTACAAAACCTCCCTGTCTCTCTGGAACGTACCAATGCAGAACTCCACAAAAATATGCCCTGAATATGTATCCTCCCTAACCTCACTGTCTAACTGGAACGTACCATTGCAGAACTCCGCACAAATATGCCCTAAATCTGTACCCCAGCATAACCTCCCTGTCACACTGTAACGTACCAATGCAGAACTCCACACAAATATGTCCTGTACCTGTACCGCTCCATAACCTCCATGTCTAACTGGAGCGTACCAATGCAGAACTCCACAAAAATATCCGCTGAATATGTGCCCTCCATAACCTCCCTGTCACACTGGAACGTACCAATGCAGAACTCCAGAAAAATATGCATTGAACCTGTACACCTCCATAACATCCCTGTCTCACTGGAACGTACCCATGAAGAACTCCATATAAATATGCCCTGAAACTGTACCGCTCCATAACCTCCCTTCCTCACTGGAACGTACCAATGCAGAACTCCACGCAAATATGCCATGAACCGGGAACCCTCCATATCACCCGTGTCTCACTGGAATGTACCAATGCAGAACTCCACACAAATATGCCCTGAACCTGTACCCCTCCATAACCTACCTGTCTCACTGCAACGTACCAATGCAGAACTCCACACAAATATGCCCTTAACCTGTACAGCTCGAAAACATCCCAGTCTCACTGGAAAGTACCAATGCAGAACTCCACACAAATATGCCCTGAACCTGTACCCCAACATATCCTCCGTGTCTCACTGGAATGTTCCAATGCAGAACTCCACATAAGTATGCCCTGAACCTGTACCCCTCCATAACCTCCGTGTCTCACTGGAATGTACCAATGCAGAACTCCACACAAATATGCCCTGAAACTGTACCCCTCCATAAACTCCCTGTCGCACTGGAACGTACCAATGCAGAAAAACACACAAATGTGCCCTGAACCTGTACACCTACATAACCTCCCTGTCTCACTGGAACGTACCGATGCAGAACTCCACACAAATATGCCCTGAACCTGTACACCTCCATAACATTCCTGTCTCACTGGAACGTACCAATGCAGAACTCCGCGCAAATATGCCATGAACCGGGAACCCGCCATATCACCCGTGTCTCACTGGAATGTACCAATACAGAACTCCACACAAATATGCCCTGAACCTGTACCCCTCCATAACCTACCTGTCTCACTGCAACGTACCAATGCAGAACTCCACACAAATATGCCCTTAACCTGTACAGCTCGAAAACATCCCAGTCTCACTGGAATGTTCCAATGCAGAACTCCACACAAATATGCCCTGAAACTGTACCCCTCCATAAACTCCCTGTCGCACTGGAACGTACCAATGCAGAACTCCACACAAATATGCCCTAAACCTGTACCCCACCATAACCTCCCTGTCACACAGGAACGTACCAATGCATAACTCCACAAAAATATGCCCTGAACCTGTACCCCTCCATAACCTCCCTGTCTCACTGGAACGTACCAATGCAGAACTCCACGTAAATATGCCCTGAAACTGTACCTCTCCATAACCTCCCTTTCTCACTGGAACGTACCAATGCAGAAAAACACACAAATGTGCCCTGAACCTGTACACCTACATAACCTCCCTGTCTCACTGGAACGTACCAATGCTGAACTCCACAAAAATATGCCCTGAACCTGTACGCTCCAAAAGCTACCTGTCTCACTGGAACGTACCAATGACGATCTCCACACAAATTTGCCATGAACCTGTATCCCTCCATATCCTCCGTGTCTCACTGGAACGTACCAATGCAGAACTCCACACAAATATGCCCTGAAACTGTACCCCTCCATAACCTCCCTGTCTCACTGGAACGTACCATTGTAGAACTCCAAAAAAATATGCCCTGAACCTGTACCCCTCCATAACCTCCCTGTCTCACTGGAACGTACCAATGCAAAACTCCACATGAATATGCCCTGAAACTGTAGGCTCCAAAACCTACCTGTCTCACTGGAACGTATCAATGAAGAACTTCACACAAATATGCCATGAACCTGTATCCCTCCATAACCTCCGTGTTTCACTGGAACGTACCATTGCAGAACTCCAAAAAAATATGCCCTGAACCTGTAGCCCTCCATAACCTCCCTGTCTCACTGGAACGTACCAATGCAAAACTCCACCCAAATATGCCCTGAACCTGTACCCCTGCATATCCTCCGTGTCTCACTGGAATGTTCCAATGCAGAACTCCACATAAATATGCCCTGAACCTGTACACCTCCATAACCTCCCTGTCTCACTGGAACGTACCAATGCAGAACTCCACACAAATATGCCCTGCAACTGTACCCCTCCATAACCTCCCTGTCTCACTGGAACGTACCAATGCAGAACTCCTCACAAATATGCCCTGAACCTGTACGCTCCAAAACCTACCTGTCTCACTGGAACGTACCAATGACGAACTCCACACAAATTTGCCATGAACCTGTACCCCTCCATAACCTCCCTGTCTCACTGGAACGTACCATTGCAGAACTCCAAAAAAATATGCCCTGAACCTGTACCCCTCCATAACCTCCCTGTCTCACTGGAACGTACCAATGCAGAACTCCACACAAATATGCCCTGAAACTGTACCCCTCCATAACCTCCCTGTCTAACTGGAGCGTACCAATGCAGAACTACACAAAAATATCCCCTGAATATGTACCCTCCATAACCTCCCTGTCACACTGGAACGTACCAATGCAGAACTCCAGAAAAATATGCCCTGAACCTGTACCCCTCCATAACCTCCCTGTCTCACTGGAACGTACCAATGAAGAACTCCACATAAATATGCCCTGAAACTGTACCGCTCCGTAACCTCCCTTCCTCACTGGAACGTACCAATGCAGAAAAACACACAAATGTGCCCTGAACCTGTACAACTACAAAACCTCCCTGTCGCACTGGAACGTACCAATGCAGAACTCCACAAAAATATGCCCAGAACCTGTACGCTCCAAAATCTACCTGTCTCACTGGAACGTACCAATGACGAACTCCAAACAAATTTGCCATTAACCTGTACGCCTCCTTATCCTCCGTGTCTCACTGGAATGAACCAATGCAGAACTCCACACAAATATGCCCTGAAACTGTACCCCTCCATAACCTCCCTGTCTCACTGGAACGTACCATTGCAGAACTCCAAAAAAATATGCCCTGAACCTGTACCCCTCCATAACCTCCCTGTCTCACTGGAACGTACCAATGCAAAACTTCACCCAAATATGCCCTGAACCTGTACCCCTGCATATCCTCCGTGTCTCACTGGAATGTACCAATGCAGAACTCCACATAAATATGACCTGAACCTCTACACCTCCATAACCTCCCTGTCTCACTGGAACGTACCAATGCAGAACTCCACACAAATATGCCCTGAAACTGTACCCCTCCATAACCTTCCTGTCTCACTGGAATGTACCAATGCAGAACTACACAAAAATATCCCCTGAATATGTACCCTCCCTAACCTCCCTGTCTAACTGGAACGTACCAATGCAGAACTCCACACAAATATGCCCTAAATCTGTACCCCTCCATAACCTCCCTGTCACACTGTAACGTACCAATGCAGAACTCCACACAAATATGCCCTGAACCTGTACCCCTCCATAACCTCCCTGTCTCACTGGAACGTACCAATGCAGAACTCCACATAAATATGCCCTGAAACTGTACCCCTCCATAACCTCCCTTTCTCACTGGAACGTACCAATGCAGAAAAACACACAAATGTGCCTTGAACCTGTACACCTACATAACCTCCCTGCCTCACTGGAACGTACCAATGCTGAACTCCACAAAAAAATGCCCTGAACCTGTACGCTCCAAAACCTACCTGTCTCACTGGAACGTACCAATGACGAACTCCACACAAATTTGCCATGAACCTGTATCCCTCCATATCCTCCGTGTCTCACTGGAACGTACCAATGCAGAACTCCACACAAATATGCCCTGAAACTGTACCTCTCCATATCCACCGTGTCTCACTGGAATGTTCAAATGCAGAACTCAACATAAACATGCCCTGAACTTGTACACACCCCCCCCCCCCCCCGTAACCTCCCTGTCTCACTGGAATGTACCAATGCAGAACTCCGCACAAATATGCCCTGAAACTGTACCCCTCCATAACCTCCCTGTCTCACTGGAACGTACCATTGCAGAACTCCAAAAAAATATGCCCTGAACCTGTACCCCTCCATAACCTCCCTGTCACACTGGAACGTCCCAATGCAGAACTCCACACAAATATGCCCAGAAACTGTACCCCTCCATAACCTCCCTGTCTAACTGGAGCGTACCAATGCAGAACTACACAAAAATATCCGCTGAATATGTGCCCTCCATAACCTCCCTGTCACACTGGAACGTACCAATGCAGAACTCCAGAAAAATATGCATTGAACCTGTACACCTCCATAACCTCCCTGTCTCACCGGAACGTACCCATGAAGAACTCCATATAAATATGCCCTGAAACTGTACCGCTCCATAACCTCCCTTCCTCACTGGAACGTACCAATGCAGAACTCCACGCAAATATGCCATGAACCGGGAACCCTCCATATCACCCGTGTCTCACTGGAATGTACCAATGCAGAACTCCACACAAATCTGCCCTGAACCTGTACCCCAACATATCCTCCGTGTCTCACTGGAATGTTCCAATGCAGAACTCCACATAAGTATGCCCTGAACCTGTACCCCTCCATAACCTCCGTGTCTCACTGGAATGTACCAATGCAGAACTCCACACAAATATGCCCTGAAACTGTACCCCTCCATAAACTCCCTGTCGCACTGGAACGTACCAATGCAGAAAAACACACAAATGTGCCCTGAACCTGTACACCTACATAACCTCCCTGTCTCACTGGAACGTACCGATGCAGAACTCCACACAAATATGCCCTGAACCTGTACACCTCCATAACATTCCTGTCTCACTGGAACGTACCAATGCAGAACTCCGCGCAAATATGCCATGAACCGGGAACCCGCCATATCACCCGTGTCTCACTGGAATGTACCAATACAGAACTCCACACAAATATGCCCTGAACCTGTACCCCTCCATAACCTACCTGTCTCACTGCAACGTACCAATGCAGAACTCCACACAAATATGCCCTTAACCTGTACAGCTCGAAAACATCCCAGTCTCACTGGAATGTTCCAATGCAGAACTCCACACAAATATGCCCTGAAACTGTACCCCTCCATAAACTCCCTGTCGCACTGGAACGTACCAATGCAGAACTCCACACAAATATGCCCTAAACCTGTACCCCACCATAACCTCCCTGTCACACAGGAACGTACCAATGCATAACTCCACAAAAATATGCCCTGAACCTGTACCCCTCCATAACCTCCCTGTCTCACTGGAACGTACCAATGCAGAACTCCACGTAAATATGCCGTGAAACTGTACCTCTCCATAACCTCCCTTTCTCACTGGAACGTACCAATGCAGAAAAACACACAAATGTGCCCTGAACCTGTACACCTACATAACCTCCCTGTCTCACTGGAACGTACCAATGCTGAACTCCACAAAAATATGCCCTGAACCTGTACGCTCCAAAAGCTACCTGTCTCACTGGAACGTACCAATGACGATCTCCACACAAATTTGCCATGAACCTGTATCCCTCCATATCCTCCGTGTCTCACTGGAACGTACCAATGCAGAACTCCACACAAATATGCCCTGAAACTGTACCCCTCCATAACCTCCCTGTCTCACTGGAACGTACCATTGTAGAACTCCAAAAAAATATGCCCTGAACCTGTACCCCTCCATAACCTCCCTGTCTCACTGGAACGTACCAATGCAAAACTCCACATGAATATGCCCTGAAACTGTAGGCTCCAAAACCTACCTGTCTCACTGGAACGTATCAATGAAGAACTTCACACAAATATGCCATGAACCTGTATCCCTCCATAACCTCCGTGTTTCACTGGAACGTACCATTGCAGAACTCCAAAAAAATATGCCCTGAACCTGTAGCCCTCCATAACCTCCCTGTCTCACTGGAACGTACCAATGCAAAACTCCACCCAAATATGCCCTGAACCTGTACCCCTGCATATCCTCCGTGTCTCACTGGAATGTTCCAATGCAGAACTCCACATAAATATGCCCTGAACCTGTACACCTCCATAACCTCCCTGTCTCACTGGAACGTACCAATGCAGAACTCCACACAAATATGCCCTGCAACTGTACCCCTCCATAACCTCCCTGTCTCACTGGAACGTACCAATGCAGAACTCCTCACAAATATGCCCTGAACCTGTACGCTCCAAAACCTACCTGTCTCACTGGAACGTACCAATGACGAACTCCACACAAATTTGCCATGAACCTGTACCCCTCCATAACCTCCCTGTCTCACTGGAACGTACCATTGCAGAACTCCAAAAAAATATGCCCTGAACCTGTACCCCTCCATAACCTCCCTGTCTCACTGGAACGTACCAATGCAGAACTCCACACAAATATGCCCTGAAACTGTACCCCTCCATAACCTCCCTGTCTAACTGGAGCGTACCAATGCAGAACTACACAAAAATATCCCCTGAATATGTACCCTCCATAACCTCCCTGTCACACTGGAACGTACCAATGCAGAACTCCAGAAAAATATGCCCTGAACCTGTACCCCTCCATAACCTCCCTGTCTCACTGGAACGTACCAATGAAGAACTCCACATAAATATGCCCTGAAACTGTACCGCTCCGTAACCTCCCTTCCTCACTGGAACGTACCAATGCAGAAAAACACACAAATGTGCCCTGAACCTGTACAACTACAAAACCTCCCTGTCGCACTGGAACGTACCAATGCAGAACTCCACAAAAATATGCCCAGAACCTGTACGCTCCAAAATCTACCTGTCTCACTGGAACGTACCAATGACGAACTCCAAACAAATTTGCCATTAACCTGTACGCCTCCTTATCCTCCGTGTCTCACTGGAATGAACCAATGCAGAACTCCACACAAATATGCCCTGAAACTGTACCCCTCCATAACCTCCCTGTCTCACTGGAACGTACCATTGCAGAACTCCAAAAAAATATGCCCTGAACCTGTACCCCTCCATAACCTCCCTGTCTCACTGGAACGTACCAATGCAAAACTTCACCCAAATATGCCCTGAACCTGTACCCCTGCATATCCTCCGTGTCTCACTGGAATGTACCAATGCAGAACTCCACATAAATATGCCCTGAACCTCTACACCTCCATAACCTCCCTGTCTCACTGGAACGTACCAATGCAGAACTCCACACAAATATGCCCTGAAACTGTACCCCTCCATAACCTTCCTGTCTCACTGGAACGTACCAATGCAGAACTACACAAAAATATCCCCTGAATATGTACCCTCCCTAACCTCCCTGTCTAACTGGAACGTACCAATGCAGAACTCCACACAAATATGCCCTAAATCTGTACCCCTCCATAACCTCCCTGTCACACTGTAACGTACCAATGCAGAACTCCACACAAATATGCCCTGAACCTGTACCCCTCCATAACCTCCCTGTCTCACTGGAACGTACCAATGCAGAACTCCACATAAATATGCCCTGAAACTGTACCCCTCCATAACCTCCCTTTCTCACTGGAACGTACCAATGCAGAAAAACACACAAATGTGCCTTGAACCTGTACACCTACATAACCTCCCTGCCTCACTGGAACGTACCAATGCTGAACTCCACAAAAAAATGCCCTGAACCTGTACGCTCCAAAACCTACCTGTCTCACTGGAACGTACCAATGACGAACTCCACACAAATTTGCCATGAACCTGTATCCCTCCATATCCTCCGTGTCTCACTGGAACGTACCAATGCAGAACTCCACACAAATATGCCCTGAAACTGTACCTCTCCATATCCTCCGTGTCTCACTGGAATGTTCAAATGCAGAACTCAACATAAACATGCCCTGAACTTGTACACCCCCCCCCCCCCCGTAACCTCCCTGTCTCACTGGAATGTACCAATGCAGAACTCCGCACAAATATGCCCTGAAACAGTACCCCTCCATAACCTCCCTGTCTCACTGGAACGTACCATTGCAGAACTCCAAAAAAATATGCCCTGAACCTGTACCCCTCCATAACCTCCCTGTCACACTGGAACGTCCCAATGCAGAACTCCACACAAATATGCCCAGACACTGTACCCCTCCATAACCTCCCTGTCTAACTGGAGCGTACCAATGCAGAACTACACAAAAATATCCGCTGAATATGTGCCCTCCATAACCTCCCTGTCACACTGGAACGTACCAATGCAGAACTCCAGAAAAATATGCATTGAACCTGTACACCTCCATAACCTCCCTGTCTCACCGGAACGTACCCATGAAGAACTCCATATAAATATGCCCTGAAACTGTACCGCTCCATAACCTCCCTTCCTCACTGGAACGTACCAATGCAGAACTCCACGCAAATATGCCATGAACCGGGAACCCTCCATATCACCCGTGTCTCACTGGAAAGTACCAATGCAGAACTCCACACAAATATGCCCTGAACCTGTACCCCAACATATCCTCCGTGTCTCACTGGAATGTTCCAATGCAGAACTCCACATAAGTATGCCCTGAACCTGTACCCCTCCATAACCTCCCTGTCTCACTGGAACGTACCAATGCAAAACTTCACCCAAATATGCCCTGAACCTGTACCCCTGCATATCCTCCGTGTCTCACTGGAATGTACCAATGCAGAACTCCACATAAATATGCCCTGAACCTCTACACCTCCATAACCTCCCTGTCTCACTGGAACGTACCAATGCAGAACTCCACACAAATATGCCCTGAAACTGTACCCCTCCATAACCTTCCTGTCTCACTGGAACGTACCAATGCAGAACTACACAAAAATATCCCCTGAATATGTACCCTCCCTAACCTCCCTGTCTAACTGGAACGTACCAATGCAGAACTCCACACAAATATGCCCTAAATCTGTACCCCTCCATAACCTCCCTGTCACACTGTAACGTACCAATGCAGAACTCCACACAAATATGCCCTGAACCTGTACCCCTCCATAACCTCCCTGTCTCACTGGAACGTACCAATGCAGAACTCCACATAAATATGCCCTGAAACTGTACCCCTCCATAACCTCCCTTTCTCACTGGAACGTACCAATGCAGAAAAACACACAAATGTGCCTTGAACCTGTACACCTACATAACCTCCCTGCCTCACTGGAACGTACCAATGCTGAACTCCACAAAAAAATGCCCTGAACCTGTACGCTCCAAAACCTACCTGTCTCACTGGAACGTACCAATGACGAACTCCACACAAATTTGCCATGAACCTGTATCCCTCCATATCCTCCGTGTCTCACTGGAACGTACCAATGCAGAACTCCACACAAATATGCCCTGAAACTGTACCTCTCCATATCCTCCGTGTCTCACTGGAATGTTCAAATGCAGAACTCAACATAAACATGCCCTGAACTTGTACACCCCCCCCCCCCCGTAACCTCCCTGTCTCACTGGAATGTACCAATGCAGAACTCCGCACAAATATGCCCTGAAACAGTACCCCTCCATAACCTCCCTGTCTCACTGGAACGTACCATTGCAGAACTCCAAAAAAATATGCCCTGAACCTGTACCCCTCCATAACCTCCCTGTCACACTGGAACGTCCCAATGCAGAACTCCACACAAATATGCCCAGACACTGTACCCCTCCATAACCTCCCTGTCTAACTGGAGCGTACCAATGCAGAACTACACAAAAATATCCGCTGAATATGTGCCCTCCATAACCTCCCTGTCACACTGGAACGTACCAATGCAGAACTCCAGAAAAATATGCATTGAACCTGTACACCTCCATAACCTCCCTGTCTCACCGGAACGTACCCATGAAGAACTCCATATAAATATGCCCTGAAACTGTACCGCTCCATAACCTCCCTTCCTCACTGGAACGTACCAATGCAGAACTCCACGCAAATATGCCATGAACCGGGAACCCTCCATATCACCCGTGTCTCACTGGAAAGTACCAATGCAGAACTCCACACAAATATGCCCTGAACCTGTACCCCAACATATCCTCCGTGTCTCACTGGAATGTTCCAATGCAGAACTCCACATAAGTATGCCCTGAACCTGTACCCCTCCATAACCTCCGTGTCTCACTGGAATGTACCAATGCAGAACTCCACACAAATATGCCCTGAAACTGTACCCCTCCATAAACTCCCTGTCGCACTGGAACGTACCAATGCAGAAAAACACACAAATGTGCCCTGAACCTGTACACCTACATAACCTCCCTGTCTCACTGGAACGTACCGATGCAGAACTCCACACAAATATGCCCTGAACCTGTACACCTCCATAACCTTCCTGTCTCACTGGAACGTACCAATGCAGAACTCCGCGCAAATATGCCATGAACCGGGAACCCGCCATATCACCCGTGTCTCACTGGAATGTACCAATACAGAACTCCACACAAATATGCCCTGAACCTGTACCCCTCCATAACCTACCTGTCTCACTGCAACGTACCAATGCAGAACTCCACACAAATATGCCCTTAACCTGTACAGCTCGAAAACATCCCAGTCTCACTGGAATGTTCCAATGCAGAACTCCACACAAATATGCCCTGAAACTGTACCCCTCCATAAACTCCCTGTCGCACTGGAACGTACCAATGCAGAACTCCACACAAATATGCCCTAAACCTGTACCCCACCATAACCTCCCTGTCACACAGGAACGTACCAATGCATAACTCCACAAAAATATGCCCTGAACCTGTACCCCTCCATAACCTCCCTGTCTCACTGGAACGTACCAATGCAGAACTCCACGTAAATATGCCCTGAAACTGTACCTCTCCATAACCTCCCTTTCTCACTGGAACGTACCAATGCAGAAAAACACACAAATGTGCCCTGAACCTGTACACCTACATAACCTCCCTGTCTCACTGGAACGTACCAATGCTGAACTCCACAAAAATATGCCCTGAACCTGTACGCTCCAAAAGCTACCTGTCTCACTGGAACGTACCAATGACGATCTCCACACAAATTTGCCATGAACCTGTATCCCTCCATATCCTCCGTGTCTCACTGGAACGTACCAATGCAGAACTCCACACAAATATGCCCTGAAACTGTACCCCTCCATAACCTCCCTGTCTCACTGGAACGTACCATTGTAGAACTCCAAAAAAATATGCCCTGAACCTGTACCCCTCCATAACCTCCCTGTCTCACTGGAACGTACCAATGCAAAACTCCACATGAATATGCCCTGAAACTGTAGGCTCCAAAACCTACCTGTCTCACTGGAACGTATCAATGAAGAACTTCACACAAATATGCCATGAACCTGCATCCCTCCATAACCTCCGTGTTTCACTGGAACGTACCATTGCAGAACTCCAAAAAAATATGCCCTGAACCTGTAGCCCTCCATAACCTCCCTGTCTCACTGGAACGTACCAATGCAAAACTCCACCCAAATATGCCCTGTACCTGTACCCCTGCATATCCTCCGTGTCTCACTGGAATGTTCCAATGCAGAACTCCACATAAATATGCCCTGATCCTGTACACCTCCATAACCTCCCTGTCTCACTGGAACGTACCAATGCAGAACTCCACACAAATATGCCCTGCAACTGTACCCCTCCATAACCTCCCTGTCTCACTGGAACGTACCAATGCAGAACTCCTCACAAATATGCCCTGAACCTGTACGCTCCAAAACCTACCTGTCTCACTGGAACGTACCAATGACGAACTCCACACAAATTTGCCATGAACCTGTACCCCTCCATAACCTCCCTGTCTCACTGGAACGTACCATTGCAGAACTCCAAAAAAATATGCCCTGAACCTGTACCCCTCCATAACCTCCCTGTCTCACTGGAACGTACCAATGCAGAACTCCACACAAATATGCCCTGAAACTGTTGCCCTCCATAACCTCCCTGTCTAACTGGAGCGTACCAATGCAGAACTACACAAAAATATCCCCTGAATATGTACCCTCCATAACCTCCCTGTCACACTGGAACGTACCAATGCAGAACTCCAGAAAAATATGCCCTGAACCTGTACCCCTCCATAACCTCCCTGTCTCACTGGAACGTACCAATGAAGAACTCCACATAAATATGCCCTGAAACTGTACCGCTCCGTAACCTCCCTTCCTCACTGGAACGTACCAATGCAGAAAAACACACAAATGTGCCCTGAACCTGTACAACTACAAAACCTCCCTGTCGCACTGGAACGTACCAATGCAGAACTCCACAAAAATATGCCCAGAACCTGTACGCTCCAAAATCTACCTGTCTCACTGGAACGTACCAATGACGAACTCCAAACAAATTTGCCATTAACCTGTACGCCTCCTTATCCTCCGTGTCTCACTGGAATGAACCAATGCAGAACTCCAAACAAATATGCCCTGAAACTGTACCCCTCCATAACCTCCCTGTCTCACTGGAACGTACCATTGCAGAACTCCAAAAAAATATGCCCTGAACCTGTACCCCTCCATAACCTCCCTGTCTCACTGGAACGTACCAATGCAAAACTTCACCCAAATATGCCCTGAACCTGTACCCCTGCATATCCTCCGTGTCTCACTGGAATGTACCAATGCAGAACTCCACATAAATATGCCCTGAACCTCTACCCCTCCATAACCTCCCTTTCTCACTGGAACGTACCAATGCAGAAAAACACACAAATGTGCCTTGAACCTGTACACCTACATAACCTCCCTGCCTCACTGGAACGTACCAATGCTGAACTCCACAAAAAAATGCCCTGAACCTGTACGCTCCAAAACCTACCTGTCTCACTGGAACGTACCAATGACGAACTCCACACAAATTTGCCATGAACCTGTATCCCTCCATATCCTCCGTGTCTCACTGGAACGTACCAATGCAGAACTCCACACAAATATGCCCTGAAACTGTACCTCTCCATATCCTCCGTGTCTCACTGGAATGTTCAAATGCAGAACTCAACATAAACATGCCCTGAACTTGTACACCCCCCCCCCCCCCCGTAACCTCCCTGTCTCACTGGAATGTACCAATGCAGAACTCCGCACAAATATGCCCTGAAACTGTACCCCTCCATAACCTCCCTGTCTCACTGGAACGTACCATTGCAGAACTCCAAAAAAATATGCCCTGAACCTGTACCCCTCCATAACCTCCCTGTCACACTGGAACGTCCCAATGCAGAACTCCACACAAATATGCCCAGAAACTGTACCCCTCCATAACCTCCCTGTCTAACTGGAGCGTACCAATGCAGAACTACACAAAAATATCCGCTGAATATGTGCCCTCCATAACCTCCCTGTCACACTGGAACGTACCAATGCAGAACTCCAGAAAAATATGCATTGAACCTGTACACCTCCATAACCTACCTGTCTCACTGGAACGTACCCATGAAGAACTCCATATAAATATGCCCTGAAACTGTACCGCTCCATAACCTCCCTTCCTCACTGGAACGTACCAATGCAGAAAAACACACAAATGTGCCCTGAACCTGTACACCTACAAAACCTCCCTGTCTCACTGGAACGTACCAATGCAGAACTCCACAAAAATATGCCCTGAATATGTATCCTCCATAACCTCACTGTCTAACTGGAACGTACCATTGCAGAACTCCACACAAATATGCCCTAAATCTGTACCCCAGCATAACCTCCCTGTCACACTGTAACGTACCAATGCAGAACTCCACACAAATATGTCCTGTACCTGTACCCCTCCATAACCTCCCTGTCTAACTGGAGCGTACCAATGCAGAACTCCACAAAAATATCCGCTGAATATGTGCCCTCCATAACCTCCCTGTCACACTGGAACGTACCAATGCAGAACTCCAGAAAAATATGCATTGAACCTGTACACCTCCATAACCTCCCTGTCTCACCGGAACGTACCCATGAAGAACTCCATATAAATATGCCCTGAAACTGTACCGCTCCATAACCTCCCTTCCTCACTGGAACGTACCAATGCAGAACTCCACGCAAATATGCCCTGAACCTGTACCCCTGCATATCCTCCGTGTCTCACTGGAATGTTCCAATGCAGAACTCCACATAAATATGCCCTGAACCTGTACACCTCCATAACCTCCCTGTCTCACTGGAACGTACCAATGCAGAACTCCACACAAATATGCCCTGCAACTGTACCCCTCCATAACCTCCCTGTCTCACTGGAACGTACCAATGCAGAACTCCTCACAAATATGCCCTGAACCTGTACGCTCCAAAACCTACCTGTCTCACTGGAACGTACCAATGACGAACTCCACACAAATTTGCCATGAACCTGTACCCCTCCATAACCTCCCTGTCTCACTGGAACGTACCATTGCAGAACTCCAAAAAAATATGCCCTGAACCTGTACCCCTCCATAACCTCCCTGTCTCACTGGAACGTACCAATGCAGAACTCCACACAAATATGCCCTGAAACTGTACCCCTCCATAACCTCCCTGTCTAACTGGAGCGTACCAATGCAGAACTACACAAAAATATCCCCTGAATATGTACCCTCCATAACCTCCCTGTCACACTGGAACGTACCAATGCAGAACTCCAGAAAAATATGTCCTGAACCTGTACCCCTCCATAACCTCCCTGTCTCACTGGAACGTACCAATGAAGAACTCCACATAAATATGCCCTGAAACTGTACCGCTCCGTAACCTCCCTTCCTCACTGGAACGTACCAATGCAGAAAAACACACAAATGTGCCCTGAACCTGTACAACTACAAAACCTCCCTGTCGCACTGGAACGTACCAATGCAGAACTCCACAAAAATATGCCCAGAACCTGTACGCTCCAAAATCTACCTGTCTCACTGGAACGTACCAATGACGAACTCCAAACAAATTTGCCATTAACCTGTACGCCTCCTTATCCTCCGTGTCTCACTGGAATGAACCAATGCAGAACTCCACACAAATATGCCCTGAAACTGTACCCCTCCATAACCTCCCTGTCTCACTGGAACGTACCATTGCAGAACTCCAAAAAAATATGCCCTGAACCTGTACCCCTCCATAACCTCCCTGTCTCACTGGAACGTACCAATGCAAAACTTCACCCAAATATGCCCTGAACCTGTACCCCTGCATATCCTCCGTGTCTCACTGGAATGTACCAATGCAGAACTCCACATAAATATGCCCTGAACCTCTACACCTCCATAACCTCCCTGTCTCACTGGAACGTACCAATGCAGAACTCCACACAAATATGCCCTGAAACTGTACCCCTCCATAACCTTCCTGTCTCACTGGAACGTACCAATGCAGAACTACACAAAAATATCCCCTGAATATGTACCCTCCCTAACCTCCCTGTCTAACTGGAACGTACCAATGCAGAACTCCACACAAATATGCCCTAAATCTGTACCCCTCCATAACCTCCCTGTCACACTGTAACGTACCAATGCAGAACTCCACACAAATATGCCCTGAACCTGTACCCCTCCATAACCTCCCTGTCTCACTGGAACGTACCAATGCAGAACTCCACATAAATATGCCCTGAAACTGTACCCCTCCATAACCTCCCTTTCTCACTGGAACGTACCAATGCAGAAAAACACACAAATGTGCCTTGAACCTGTACACCTACATAACCTCCCTGCCTCACTGGAACGTACCAATGCTGAACTCCACAAAAAAATGCCCTGAACCTGTACGCTCCAAAACCTACCTGTCTCACTGGAACGTACCAATGACGAACTCCACACAAATTTGCCATGAACCTGTATCCCTCCATATCCTCCGTGTCTCACTGGAACGTACCAATGCAGAACTCCACACAAATATGCCCTGAAACTGTACCTCTCCATATCCTCCGTGTCTCACTGGAATGTTCAAATGCAGAACTCAACATAAACATGCCCTGAACTTGTACACCCCCCCCCCCGTAACCTCCCTGTCTCACTGGAATGTACCAATGCAGAACTCCGCACAAATATGCCCTGAAACTGTACCCCTCCATAACCTCCCTGTCTCACTGGAACGTACCATTGCAGAACTCCAAAAAAATATGCCCTGAACCTGTACCCCTCCATAACCTCCCTGTCACACTGGAACGTCCCAATGCAGAACTCCACACAAATATGCCCAGAAACTGTACCCCTCCATAACCTCCCTGTCTAACTGGAGCGTACCAATGCAGAACAACACAAAAATATCCGCTGAATATGTGCCCTCCATAACCTCCCTGTCACACTGGAACGTACCAATGCAGAACTCCAGAAAAATATGCATTGAACCTGTACACCTCCATAACCTACCTGTCTCACTGGAACGTACCCATGAAGAACTCCATATAAATATGCCCTGAAACTGTACCGCTCCATAACCTCCCTTCCTCACTGGAACGTACCAATGCAGAAAAACACACAAATGTGCCCTGAACCTGTACACCTACAAAACCTCCCTGTCTCACTGGAACGTACCAATGCAGAACTCCACAAAAATATGCCCTGAATATGTATCCTCCATAACCTCACTGTCTAACTGGAACGTACCATTGCAGAACTCCACACAAATATGCCCTAAATCTGTACCCCAGCATAACCTCCCTGTCACACTGTAACGTACCAATGCAGAACTCCACACAAATATGTCCTGTACCTGTACCCCTCCATAACCTCCCTGTCTAACTGGAGCGTACCAATGCAGAACTCCACAAAAATATCCGCTGAATATGTGCCCTCCATAACCTCCCTGTCTCACCGGAACGTACCCATGAAGAACTCCATATAAATATGCCCTGAAACTGTACCGCTCCATAACCTCCCTTCCTCACTGGAACGTACCAATGCAGAACTCCACGCAAATATGCCATGAACCGGGAACCCTCCATATCACCCGTGTCTCACTGGAATGTACCAATGCAGAACTCCACACAAATATGCCCTGAACCTGTACCCCTCCATAACCTACCTGTCTCACTGCAACGTACCAATGCAGAACTCCACACAAATATGCCCTTAACCTGTACAGCTCGAAAACATCCCAGTCTCACTGGAAAGTACCAATGCAGAACTCCACACAAATATGCCCTGAACCTGTACCCCAACATATCCTCCGTGTCTCACTGGAATGTTCCAATGCAGAACTCCACATAAGTATGCCCTGAACCTGTACCCCTCCATAACCTCCGTGTCTCACTGGAATGTACCAATGCAGAACTCCACACAAATATGCCCTGAAACTGTACCCCTCCATAAACTCCCTGTCGCACTGGAACGTACCAATGCAGAAAAACACACAAATGTGCCCTGAACCTGTACACCTACATAACCTCCCTGTCTCACTGGAACGTACCGATGCAGAACTCCACACAAATATGCCCTGAACCTGTACACCTCCATAACCTTCCTGTCTCACTGGAACGTACCAATGCAGAACTCCGCGCAAATATGCCATGAACCGGGAACCCTCCATATCACCCGTGTCTCACTGGAATGTACCAATGCAGAACTCCACACAAATATGCCCTGAACCTGTACCCCTCCATAACCTACCTGTCTCACTGCAACGTACCAATGCAGAACTCCACACAAATATGCCCTTAACCTGTACAGCTCGAAAACATCCCAGTCTCACTGGAAAGTACCAATGCAGAACTATACACAAATATGCCCTGAACCTGTACCCCAACATATCCTCCGTGTCTCACTGGAATGTTCCAATGCAGAACTCCACACAAATATGCCCTGAAACTGTACCCCTCCATAAACTCCCTGTCGCACTGGAACGTACCAATGCAGAACTCCACACAAATATGCCCTAAACCTGTACCCCACCATAACCTCCCTGTCACACTGGAACGTACCAATGCATAACTCCACAAAAATATGCCCTGAACCTGTACCCCTCCATAACCTCCCTGTCTCACTGGAACGTACCAATGCAGAACTCCACGTAAATATGCCCTGAAACTGTACCTCTCCATAACCTCCCTTTCTCACTGGAACGTACCAATGCAGAAAAACACACAAATGTGCCCTGAACCTGTACACCTACATAACCTCCCTGTCTCACTGGAACGTACCAATGCTGAACTCCACAAAAATATGCCCTGAACCTGTACGCTCCAAAAGCTACCTGTCTCACTGGAACGTACCAATGACGATCTCCACACAAATTTGCCATGAACCTGTATCCCTCCATATCCTCCGTGTCTCACTGGAACGTACCAATGCAGAACTCCACACAAATATGCCCTGAAACTGTACCCCTCCATAACCTCCCTGTCTCACTGGAACGTACCAATGCAAAACTCCACATGAATATGCCCTGAAACTGTAGGCTCCAAAACCTACCTGTCTCATTGGAACGTATCAATGAAGAACTTCACACAAATATGCCATGAACCTGTATCCCTCCATAACCTCCGTGTTTCACTGGAACGTACAATTGCAGAACTCCAAAAAAATATGCCCTGAACCTGTAGCCCTCCATAACCTCCCTGTCTCACTGGAACGTACCAATGCAAAACTCCACCCAAATATGCCCTGAACCTGTACCCCTGCATATCCTCCGTGTCTCACTGGAATGTTCCAATGCAGAACTCCACATAAATATGCCCTGAACCTGTACACCTCCATAACCTCCCTGTCTCACTGGAACGTACCAATGCAGAACTCCACACAAATATGCCCTGAAACTGTACCCCTCCATAACCTCCCTGTCACATTGGAACGTACCAATGCAGAACTCCACAAAAATATGCCCTGAACCTGTACCCCTCCATAACCTCCCTGTCTCACTGGAACGTACCAATGCAGAAAAACACACAAATGTGCCCTGAACCTGTACGCTCCAAAATCTACCTGTCTCACTGGAACGTACCATTGCAGAACTCCAAAAAAATATGCCCTGAACCTGTACCCCTCCATAACCTCCCTGTCTCACTGGAACGTACCAATGCAGAAAAACACACAAATGTGCCCTGAACCTGTACGCTCCAAAATCTACCTGTCTCACTGGAACGTACCAATGCAAAACTCCACCCAAATATGCCCTGAACCTGTACACCTGCATATCCTCCGTGTCTCACTGGATTGTTCCAATGCAGAACTCCACACAAATATGCCCTGAAACTGTACCCCTCCATAACCTTCCTGTCTCACTGGAACGTACCAATGCAGAACTCCACACAAATATGCCCTGAAACTGTACCCCTCCATAACCTCCCTGTCTAACTGGAGCGTACCAATGCAGAACTACACAAAAATATCCGCTGAATATGTGCCCTCCATAACCTCCCTGTCACACTGGAACGTACCAATGCAGAACTCCAGAAAAATATGCATTGAACCTGTACACCTCCATAACCTACCTGTCTCACTGGAACGTACCCATGAAGAACTCCATATAAATATGCCCTGAAACTGTACCGCTCTATAACCTCCCTTCCTCACTGGAACGTACCAATGCAGAAAAACACACAAATGTGCCCTGAACCTGTACACCTACAAAACCTCCCTGTCTCACTGGAACGTACCAATGCAGAACTCCACAAAAATATGCCCTGAATATGTATCCTCCATAACCTCACTGTCTAACTGGAACGTACCATTGCAGAACTCCACACAAATATGCCCTAAATCTGTACCCCAGCATAACCTCCCTGTCACACTGTAACGTACCAATGCAGAACTCCACAAAAATATCCGCTGAATATGTGCCCTCCATAACCTCCCTGTCACACTGGAACGTACCAATGCAGAACTCCAGAAAAATATGCATTGAACCTGTACACCTCCATAACCTCCCTGTCTCACCGGAACGTACCCATGAAGAACTCCATATAAATATGCCCTGAAACTGTACCGCTCCATAACCTCCCTTCCTCACTGGAACGTACCAATGCAGAACTCCACGCAAATATGCCCTGAACCTGTACCCCTGCATATCCTCCGTGTCTCACTGGAATGTTCCAATGCAGAACTCCACATAAATATGCCCTGAACCTGTACACCTCCATAACCTCCCTGTCTCACTGGAACGTACCAATGCAGAACTCCACACAAATATGCCCTGCAACTGTACCCCTCCATAACCTCCCTGTCTCACTGGAACGTACCAATGCAGAACTCCTCACAAATATGCCCTGAACCTGTACGCTCCAAAACCTACCTGTCTCACTGGAACGTACCAATGACGAACTCCACACAAATTTGCCATGAACCTGTACCCCTCCATAACCTCCCTGTCTCACTGGAACGTACCATTGCAGAACTCCAAAAAAATATGCCCTGAACCTGTACCCCTCCATAACCTCCCTGTCTCACTGGAACGTACCAATGCAGAACTCCACACAAATATGCCCTGAAACTGTACCCCTCCATAACCTCCCTGTCTAACTGGAGCGTACCAATGCAGAACTACACAAAAATATCCCCTGAATATGTACCCTCCATAACCTCCCTGTCACACTGGAACGTACCAATGCAGAACTCCAGAAAAATATGTCCTGAACCTGTACCCCTCCATAACCTCCCTGTCTCACTGGAACGTACCAATGAAGAACTCCACATAAATATGCCCTGAAACTGTACCGCTCCGTAACCTCCCTTCCTCACTGGAACGTACCAATGCAGAAAAACACACAAATGTGCCCTGAACCTGTACAACTACAAAACCTCCCTGTCGCACTGGAACGTACCAATGCAGAACTCCACAAAAATATGCCCAGAACCTGTACGCTCCAAAATCTACCTGTCTCACTGGAACGTACCAATGACGAACTCCAAACAAATTTGCCATTAACCTGTACGCCTCCTTATCCTCCGTGTCTCACTGGAATGAACCAATGCAGAACTCCACACAAATATGCCCTGAAACTGTACCCCTCCATAACCTCCCTGTCTCACTGGAACGTACCATTGCAGAACTCCAAAAAAATATGCCCTGAACCTGTACCCCTCCATAACCTCCCTGTCTCACTGGAACGTACCAATGCAAAACTTCACCCAAATATGCCCTGAACCTGTACCCCTGCATATCCTCCGTGTCTCACTGGAATGTACCAATGCAGAACTCCACATAAATATGCCCTGAACCTCTACACCTCCATAACCTCCCTGTCTCACTGGAACGTACCAATGCAGAACTCCACACAAATATGCCCTGAAACTGTACCCCTCCATAACCTTCCTGTCTCACTGGAACGTACCAATGCAGAACTACACAAAAATATCCCCTGAATATGTACCCTCCCTAACCTCCCTGTCTAACTGGAACGTACCAATGCAGAACTCCACACAAATATGCCCTAAATCTGTACCCCTCCATAACCTCCCTGTCACACTGTAACGTACCAATGCAGAACTCCACACAAATATGCCCTGAACCTGTACCCCTCCATAACCTCCCTGTCTCACTGGAACGTACCAATGCAGAACTCCACATAAATATGCCCTGAAACTGTACCCCTCCATAACCTCCCTTTCTCACTGGAACGTACCAATGCAGAAAAACACACAAATGTGCCTTGAACCTGTACACCTACATAACCTCCCTGCCTCACTGGAACGTACCAATGCTGAACTCCACAAAAAAATGCCCTGAACCTGTACGCTCCAAAACCTACCTGTCTCACTGGAACGTACCAATGACGAACTCCACACAAATTTGCCATGAACCTGTATCCCTCCATATCCTCCGTGTCTCACTGGAACGTACCAATGCAGAACTCCACACAAATATGCCCTGAAACTGTACCTCTCCATATCCTCCGTGTCTCACTGGAATGTTCAAATGCAGAACTCAACATAAACATGCCCTGAACTTGTACACCCCCCCCCCGTAACCTCCCTGTCTCACTGGAATGTACCAATGCAGAACTCCGCACAAATATGCCCTGAAACTGTACCCCTCCATAACCTCCCTGTCTCACTGGAACGTACCATTGCAGAACTCCAAAAAAATATGCCCTGAACCTGTACCCCTCCATAACCTCCCTGTCACACTGGAACGTCCCAATGCAGAACTCCACACAAATATGCCCAGAAACTGTACCCCTCCATAACCTCCCTGTCTAACTGGAGCGTACCAATGCAGAACAACACAAAAATATCCGCTGAATATGTGCCCTCCATAACCTCCCTGTCACACTGGAACGTACCAATGCAGAACTCCAGAAAAATATGCATTGAACCTGTACACCTCCATAACCTACCTGTCTCACTGGAACGTACCCATGAAGAACTCCATATAAATATGCCCTGAAACTGTACCGCTCCATAACCTCCCTTCCTCACTGGAACGTACCAATGCAGAAAAACACACAAATGTGCCCTGAACCTGTACACCTACAAAACCTCCCTGTCTCACTGGAACGTACCAATGCAGAACTCCACAAAAATATGCCCTGAATATGTATCCTCCATAACCTCACTGTCTAACTGGAACGTACCATTGCAGAACTCCACACAAATATGCCCTAAATCTGTACCCCAGCATAACCTCCCTGTCACACTGTAACGTACCAATGCAGAACTCCACACAAATATGTCCTGTACCTGTACCCCTCCATAACCTCCCTGTCTAACTGGAGCGTACCAATGCAGAACTCCACAAAAATATCCGCTGAATATGTGCCCTCCATAACCTCCCTGTCTCACCGGAACGTACCCATGAAGAACTCCATATAAATATGCCCTGAAACTGTACCGCTCCATAACCTCCCTTCCTCACTGGAACGTACCAATGCAGAACTCCACGCAAATATGCCATGAACCGGGAACCCTCCATATCACCCGTGTCTCACTGGAATGTACCAATGCAGAACTCCACACAAATATGCCCTGAACCTGTACCCCTCCATAACCTACCTGTCTCACTGCAACGTACCAATGCAGAACTCCACACAAATATGCCCTTAACCTGTACAGCTCGAAAACATCCCAGTCTCACTGGAAAGTACCAATGCAGAACTCCACACAAATATGCCCTGAACCTGTACCCCAACATATCCTCCGTGTCTCACTGGAATGTTCCAATGCAGAACTCCACATAAGTATGCCCTGAACCTGTACCCCTCCATAACCTCCGTGTCTCACTGGAATGTACCAATGCAGAACTCCACACAAATATGCCCTGAAACTGTACCCCTCCATAAACTCCCTGTCGCACTGGAACGTACCAATGCAGAAAAACACACAAATGTGCCCTGAACCTGTACACCTACATAACCTCCCTGTCTCACTGGAACGTACCGATGCAGAACTCCACACAAATATGCCCTGAACCTGTACACCTCCATAACCTTCCTGTCTCACTGGAACGTACCAATGCAGAACTCCGCGCAAATATGCCATGAACCGGGAACCCTCCATATCACCCGTGTCTCACTGGAATGTACCAATGCAGAACTCCACACAAATATGCCCTGAACCTGTACCCCTCCATAACCTACCTGTCTCACTGCAACGTACCAATGCAGAACTCCACACAAATATGCCCTTAACCTGTACAGCTCGAAAACATCCCAGTCTCACTGGAAAGTACCAATGCAGAACTATACACAAATATGCCCTGAACCTGTACCCCAACATATCCTCCGTGTCTCACTGGAATGTTCCAATGCAGAACTCCACACAAATATGCCCTGAAACTGTACCCCTCCATAAACTCCCTGTCGCACTGGAACGTACCAATGCAGAACTCCACACAAATATGCCCTAAACCTGTACCCCACCATAACCTCCCTGTCACACTGGAACGTACCAATGCATAACTCCACAAAAATATGCCCTGAACCTGTACCCCTCCATAACCTCCCTGTCTCACTGGAACGTACCAATGCAGAACTCCACGTAAATATGCCCTGAAACTGTACCTCTCCATAACCTCCCTTTCTCACTGGAACGTACCAATGCAGAAAAACACACAAATGTGCCCTGAACCTGTACACCTACATAACCTCCCTGTCTCACTGGAACGTACCAATGCTGAACTCCACAAAAATATGCCCTGAACCTGTACGCTCCAAAAGCTACCTGTCTCACTGGAACGTACCAATGACGATCTCCACACAAATTTGCCATGAACCTGTATCCCTCCATATCCTCCGTGTCTCACTGGAACGTACCAATGCAGAACTCCACACAAATATGCCCTGAAACTGTACCCCTCCATAACCTCCCTGTCTCACTGGAACGTACCAATGCAAAACTCCACATGAATATGCCCTGAAACTGTAGGCTCCAAAACCTACCTGTCTCACTGGAACGTATCAATGAAGAACTTCACACAAATATGCCATGAACCTGTATCCCTCCATAACCTCCGTGTTTCACTGGAACGTACAATTGCAGAACTCCAAAAAAATATGCCCTGAACCTGTAGCCCTCCATAACCTCCCTGTCTCACTGGAACGTACCAATGCAAAACTCCACCCAAATATGCCCTGAACCTGTACCCCTGCATATCCTCCGTGTCTCACTGGAATGTTCCAATGCAGAACTCCACATAAATATGCCCTGAACCTGTACACCTCCATAACCTCCCTGTCTCACTGGAACGTACCAATGCAGAACTCCACACAAATATGCCCTGAAACTGTACCCCTCCATAACCTCCCTGTCACATTGGAACGTACCAATGCAGAACTCCACAAAAATATGCCCTGAACCTGTACCCCTCCATAACCTCCCTGTCTCACTGGAACGTACCAATGCAGAAAAACACACAAATGTGCCCTGAACCTGTACGCTCCAAAATCTACCTGTCTCACTGGAACGTACCATTGCAGAACTCCAAAAAAATATGCCCTGAACCTGTACCCCTCCATAACCTCCCTGTCTCACTGGAACGTACCAATGCAGAAAAACACACAAATGTGCCCTGAACCTGTACGCTCCAAAATCTACCTGTCTCACTGGAACGTACCAATGCAAAACTCCACCCAAATATGCCCTGAACCTGTACACCTGCATATCCTCCGTGTCTCACTGGAATGTTCCAATGCAGAACTCCACACAAATATGCCCTGAAACTGTACCCCTCCATAACCTTCCTGTCTCACTGGAACGTACCAATGCAGAACTCCACACAAATATGCCCTGAAACTGTACCCCTCCATAACCTCCCTGTCTAACTGGAGCGTACCAATGCAGAACTACACAAAAATATCCGCTGAATATGTGCCCTCCATAACCTCCCTGTCACACTGGAACGTACCAATGCAGAACTCCAGAAAAATATGCATTGAACCTGTACACCTCCATAACCTACCTGTCTCACTGGAACGTACCCATGAAGAACTCCATATAAATATGCCCTGAAACTGTACCGCTCCATAACCTCCCTTCCTCACTGGAACGTACCAATGCAGAAAAACACACAAATGTGCCCTGAACCTGTACACCTACAAAACCTCCCTGTCTCACTGGAACGTACCAATGCAGAACTCCACAAAAATATGCCCTGAATATGTATCCTCCATAACCTCACTGTCTAACTGGAACGTACCATTGCAGAACTCCACACAAATATGCCCTAAATCTGTACCCCAGCATAACCTCCCTGTCACACTGTAACGTACCAATGCAGAACTCCACACAAATATGTCCTGTACCTGTACCCCTCCATAACCTCCCTGTCTAACTGGAGCGTACCAATGCAGAACTCCACAAAAATATCCGCTGAATATGTGCCCTCCATAACCTCCCTGTCACACTGGAACGTACCAATGCAGAACTCCAGAAAAATATGCATTGAACCTGTACACCTCCATAACCTCCCTGTCTCACCGGAACGTACCCATGAAGAACTCCATATAAATATGCCCTGAAACTGTACCGCTCCATAACCTCCCTTCCTCACTGGAACGTACCAATGCAGAACTCCACGCAAATATGCCCTGAACCTGTACCCCTGCATATCCTCCGTGTCTCACTGGAATGTTCCAATGCAGAACTCCACATAAATATGCCCTGAACCTGTACACCTCCATAACCTCCCTGTCTCACTGGAACGTACCAATGCAGAACTCCACACAAATATGCCCTGCAACTGTACCCCTCCATAACCTCCCTGTCTCACTGGAACGTACCAATGCAGAACTCCTCACAAATATGCCCTGAACCTGTACGCTCCAAAACCTACCTGTCTCACTGGAACGTACCAATGACGAACTCCACACAAATTTGCCATGAACCTGTACCCCTCCATAACCTCCCTGTCTCACTGGAACGTACCATTGCAGAACTCGAAAAAAATATGCCCTGAACCTGTACCCCTCCATAACCTCCCTGTCTCACTGGAACGTACCAATGCAGAACTCCACACAAATATGCCCTGAAACTGTACCCCTCCATAACCTCCCTGTCTAACTGGAGCGTACCAATGCAGAACTACACAAAAATATCCCCTGAATATGTACCCTCCATAACCTCCCTGTCACACTGGAACGTACCAATGCAGAACTCCAGAAAAATATGTCCTGAACCTGTACCCCTCCATAACCTCCCTGTCTCACTGGAACGTACCAATGAAGAACTCCACATAAATATGCCCTGAAACTGTACCGCTCCGTAACCTCCCTTCCTCACTGGAACGTACCAATGCAGAAAAACACACAAATGTGCCCTGAACCTGTACAACTACAAAACCTCCCTGTCGCACTGGAACGTACCAATGCAGAACTCCACAAAAATATGCCCAGAACCTGTACGCTCCAAAATCTACCTGTCTCACTGGAACGTACCAATGACGAACTCCAAACAAATTTGCCATTAACCTGTACGCCTCCTTATCCTCCGTGTCTCACTGGAATGAACCAATGCAGAACTCCACACAAATATGCCCTGAAACTGTACCCCTCCATAACCTCCCTGTCTCACTGGAACGTACCATTGCAGAACTCCAAAAAAATATGCCCTGAACCTGTACCCCTCCATAACCTCCCTGTCTCACTGGAACGTACCAATGCAAAACTTCACCCAAATATGCCCTGAACCTGTACCCCTGCATATCCTCCGTGTCTCACTGGAATGTACCAATGCAGAACTCCACATAAATATGCCCTGAACCTCTACACCTCCATAACCTCCCTGTCTCACTGGAACGTACCAATGCAGAACTCCACACAAATATGCCCTGAAACTGTACCCCTCCATAACCTTCCTGTCTCACTGGAACGTACCAATGCAGAACTACACAAAAATATCCCCTGAATATGTACCCTCCCTAACCTCCCTGTCTAACTGGAACGTACCAATGCAGAACTCCACACAAATATGCCCTGAACCTGTACCCCTCCATAACCTACCTGTCTCACTGGAACGTACCAATGACGAACTCCACACAAATTTGCCATGAACCTGTATCCCTCCATATCCTCCGTGTCTCACTGGAACGTACCAATGCAGAACTCCACACAAATATGCCCTGAAACTGTACCTCTCCATATCCTCCGTGTCTCACTGGAATGTTCAAATGCAGAACTCAACATAAACATGCCCTGAACTTGTACACCCCCCCCCCCCGTAACCTCCCTGTCTCACTGGAATGTACCAATGCAGAACTCCGCACAAATATGCCCTGAAACTGTACCCCTCCATAACCTCCCTGTCTCACTGGAACGTACCATTGCAGAACTCCAAAAAAATATGCCCTGAACCTGTACCCCTCCATAACCTCCCTGTCACACTGGAACGTCCCAATGCAGAACTCCACACAAATATGCCCAGAAACTGTACCCCTCCATAACCTCCCTGTCTAACTGGAGCGTACCAATGCAGAACTACACAAAAATATCCGCTGAATATGTGCCCTCCATAACCTCCCTGTCACACTGGAACGTACCAATGCAGAACTCCAGAAAAATATGCATTGAACCTGTACACCTCCATAACCTACCTGTCTCACTGGAACGTACCCATGAAGAACTCCATATAAATATGCCCTGAAACTGTACCGCTCCATAACCTCCCTTCCTCACTGGAACGTACCAATGCAGAAAAACACACAAATGTGCCCTGAACCTGTACACCTACAAAACCTCCCTGTCTCACTGGAACGTACCAATGCAGAACTCCACAAAAATATGCCCTGAATATGTATCCTCCATAACCTCACTGTCTAACTGGAACGTACCATTGCAGAACTCCACACAAATATGCCCTAAATCTGTACCCCAGCATAACCTCCCTGTCACACTGTAACGTACCAATGCAGAACTCCACACAAATATGTCCTGTACCTGTACCCCTCCATAACCTCCCTGTCTAACTGGAGCGTACCAATGCAGAACTCCACAAAAATATCCGCTGAATATGTGCCCTCCATAACCTCCCTGTCACACTGGAACGTACCAATGCAGAACTCCAGAAAAATATGCATTGAACCTGTACACCTCCATAACCTCCCTGTCTCACCGGAACGTACCCATGAAGAACTCCATATAAATATGCCCTGAAACTGTACCGCTCCATAACCTCCCTTCCTCACTGGAACGTACCAATGCAGAACTCCACGCAAATATGCCATGAACCGGGAACCCTCCATATCACCCGTGTCTCACTGGAATGTACCAATGCAGAACTCCACACAAATATGCCCTGAACCTGTACCCCTCCATAACCTACCTGTCTCACTGCAACGTACCAATGCAGAACTCCACACAAATATGCCCTTAACCTGTACAGCTCGAAAACATCCCAGTCTCACTGGAAAGTACCAATGCAGAACTCCACACAAATATGCCCTGAACCTGTACCCCAACATATCCTCCGTGTCTCACTGGAATGTTCCAATGCAGAACTCCACATAAGTATGCCCTGAACCTGTACCCCTCCATAACCTCCGTGTCTCACTGGAATGTACCAATGCAGAACTCCACACAAATATGCCCTGAAACTGTACCCCTCCATAAACTCCCTGTCGCACTGGAACGTACCAATGCAGAAAAACACACAAATGTGCCCTGAACCTGTACACCTACATAACCTCCCTGTCTCACTGGAACGTACCGATGCAGAACTCCACACAAATATGCCCTGAACCTGTACACCTCCATAACCTTCCTGTCTCACTGGAACGTACCAATGCAGAACTCCGCGCAAATATGCCATGAACCGGGAACCCTCCATATCACCCGTGTCTCACTGGAATGTACCAATGCAGAACTCCACACAAATATGCCCTGAACCTGTACCCCTCCATAACCTACCTGTCTCACTGCAACGTACCAATGCAGAACTCCACACAAATATGCCCTTAACCTGTACAGCTCGAAAACATCCCAGTCTCACTGGAAAGTACCAATGCAGAACTATACACAAATATGCCCTGAACCTGTACCCCAACATATCCTCCGTGTCTCACTGGAATGTTCCAATGCAGAACTCCACACAAATATGCCCTGAAACTGTACCCCTCCATAAACTCCCTGTCGCACTGGAACGTACCAATGCAGAACTCCACACAAATATGCCCTAAACCTGTACCCCAGCATAACCTCCCTGTCACACTGGAACGTACCAATGCATAACTCCACAAAAATATGCCCTGAACCTGTACCCCTCCATAACCTCCCTGTCTCACTGGAACGTACCAATGCAGAACTCCACGTAAATATGCCCTGAAACTGTACCTCTCCATAACCTCCCTTTCTCACTGGAACGTACCAATGCAGAAAAACACACAAATGTGCCCTGAACCTGTACACCTACATAACCTCCCTGTCTCACTGGAACGTACCAATGCTGAACTCCACAAAAATATGCCCTGAACCTGTACGCTCCAAAAGCTACCTGTCTCACTGGAACGTACCAATGACGATCTCCACACAAATTTGCCATGAACCTGTATCCCTCCATATCCTCCGTGTCTCACTGGAACGTACCAATGCAGAACTCCACACAAATATGCCCTGAAACTGTACCCCTCCATAACCTCCCTGTCTCACTGGAACGTACCAATGCAAAACTCCACATGAATATGCCCTGAAACTGTAGGCTCCAAAACCTACCTGTCTCACTGGAACGTATCAATGAAGAACTTCACACAAATATGCCATGAACCTGTATCCCTCCATAACCTCCGTGTTTCACTGGAACGTACAATTGCAGAACTCCAAAAAAATATGCCCTGAACCTGTAGCCCTCCATAACCTCCCTGTCTCACTGGAACGTACCAATGCAAAACTCCACCCAAATATGCCCTGAACCTGTACCCCTGCATATCCTCCGTGTCTCACTGGAATGTTCCAATGCAGAACTCCACATAAATATGCCCTGAACCTGTACACCTCCATAACCTCCCTGTCTCACTGGAACGTACCAATGCAGAACTCCACACAAATATGCCCTGAAACTGTACCCCTCCATAACCTCCCTGTCACATTGGAACGTACCAATGCAGAACTCCACAAAAATATGCCCTGAACCTGTACCCCTCCATAACCTCCCTGTCTCACTGGAACGTACCAATGCAGAAAAACACACAAATGTGCCCTGAACCTGTACGCTCCAAAATCTACCTGTCTCACTGGAACGTACCATTGCAGAACTCCAAAAAAATATGCCCTGAACCTGTACCCCTCCATAACCTCCCTGTCTCACTGGAACGTACCAATGCAGAAAAACACACAAATGTGCCCTGAACCTGTACGCTCCAAAATCTACCTGTCTCACTGGAACGTACCAATGCAAAACTCCACCCAAATATGCCCTGAACCTGTACACCTGCATATCCTCCGTGTCTCACTGGAATGTTCCAATGCAGAACTCCACACAAATATGCCCTGAAACTGTACCCCTCCATAACCTTCCTGTCTCACTGGAACGTACCAATGCAGAACTCCACACAAATATGCCCTGAAACTGTACCCCTCCATAACCTCCCTGTCTAACTGGAGCGTACCAATGCAGAACTACACAAAAATATCCCCTGAATATGTACCCTCCATAACCTCCCTGTCACACTGGAACGTACCAATGCAGAACTCCAGAAAAATATGCCCTGAACCTGTACCCCTCCATAACCTCCCTGTCTCACTGGAACGTACCAATGAAGAACTCCACATAAATATGCCCTTAAACTGTACCGCTCCGTAACCTCCCTTCCTCACTGGAACGTACCAATGCAGAAAAACACACAAATGTGCCCTGAACCTGTACAACTACAAAACCTCCCTGTCGCACTGGAACGTACCAATGCAGAACTCCACAAAAATATGCCCAGAACCTGTACGCTCCAAAATCTACCTGTCTCACTGGAACGTACCAATGACGAACTCCAAACAAATTTGCCATTAACCTGTACGCCTCCTTATCCTCCGTGTCTCACTGGAATGAACCAATGCAGAACTCCACACAAATATGCCCTGAAACTGTACCCCTCCATAACCTCCCTGTTTCACTGGAACGTACCATTGCAGAACTCCAAAAAAATATGCCCTGAACCTGTACCCCTCCATAACCTCCCTGTCTCACTGGAACGTACCAATGCAAAACTTCACCCAAATATGCCCTGAACCTGTACCCCTGCATATCCTCCGTGTCTCACTGGCATGTACCAATGCAGAACTCCACATAAATATGCCCTGAACCTCTACACCTCCATAACCTCCCTGTCTCACTGGAACGTACCAATGCAGAACTCCACACAAATATGCCCTGAAACTGTACCCCTCCATAACCTTCCTGTCTCACTGGAACGTACCAATGCAGAACTACACAAAAATATCCCCTGAATATGTACCCTCCCTAACCTCCCTGTCTAACTGGAACGTACCAATGCAGAACTCCACACAAATATGCCCTAAATCTGTACCCCTCCATAACCTCCCTGTCACACTGTAACGTACCAATGCAGAACTCCACACAAATATGCCCTGAACCTGTACCCCTCCATAACCTCCCTGTCTCACTGGAACGTACCAATGCAGAACTCCACATAAATATGCCCTGAAACTGTACCCCTCCATAACCTCCCTTTCTCACTGGAACGTACCAATGCAGAAAAACACACAAATGTGCCTTGAACCTGTACACCTACATAACCTCCCTGCCTCACTGGAACGTACCAATGCTGAACTCCACAAAAAAATGCCCTGAACCTGTACGCTCCAAAACCTACCTGTCTCACTGGAACGTACCAATGACGAACTCCACACAAATTTGCCATGAACCTGTATCCCTCCATATCCTCCGTGTCTCACTGGAACGTACCAATGCAGAACTCCACACAAATATGCCCTGAAACTGTACCTCTCCATATCCTCCGTGTCTCACTGGAATGTTCAAATGCAGAACTCAACATAAACATGCCCTGAACTTGTACACCCCCCCCCCCGTAACCTCCCTGTCGCACTGGAATGTACCAATGCAGAACTCCACACAAATATGCCCTGAAACTGTACCCCTCCATAACCTCCCTGTCTCACTGGAACGTACCATTGCAGAACTCCAAAAAAATATGCCCTGAACCTGTACCCCTCCATAACCTCCCTGTCACACTGGAACGTCCCAATGCAGAACTCCACACAAATATGCCCAGAAACTGTACCCCTCCATAACCTCCCTGTCTAACTGGAGCGTACCAATGCAGAACTACACAAAAATATCCGCTGAATATGTGCCCTCCATAACCTCCCTGTCACACTGGAACGTACCAATGCAGAACTCCAGAAAAATATGCATTGAACCTGTACACCTCCATAACCTACCTGTCTCACTGGAACGTACCCATGAAGAACTCCATATAAATATGCCCTGAAACTGTACCGCTCCATAACCTCCCTTCCTCACTGGAACGTACCAATGCAGAAAAACACACAAATGTGCCCTGAACCTGTACACCTACAAAACCTCCCTGTCTCACTGGAACGTACCAATGCAGAACTCCACAAAAATATGCCCTGAATATGTATCCTCCATAACCTCACTGTCTAACTGGAACGTACCATTGCAGAACTCCACACAAATATGCCCTAAATCTGTACCCCAGCATAACCTCCCTGTCACACTGTAACGTACCAATGCAGAACTCCAAACAAATATGTCCTGTACCTGTACCCCTCCATAACCTCCCTGTCTAACTGGAGCGTACCAATGCAGAACTCCACAAAAATATCCGCTGAATATGTGCCCTCCATAACCTCCCTGTCACACTGGAACGTACCAATGCAGAACTCCAGAAAAATATGCATTGAACCTGTACACCTCCATAACCTCCCTGTCTCACCGGAACGTACCCATGAAGAACTCCATATAAATATGCCCTGAAACTGTACCGCTCCATAACCTCCCTTCCTCACTGGAACGTACCAATGCAGAACTCCACGCAAATATGCCATGAACCGGGAACCCTCCATATCACCCGTGTCTCACTGGAATGTACCAATGCAGAACTCCACACAAATATGCCCTGAACCTGTACCCCTCCATAACCTACCTGTCTCACTGCAACGTACCAATGCAGAACTCCACACAAATATGCCCTTAACCTGTACAGCTCGAAAACATCCCAGTCTCACTGGAAATTACCAATGCAGAACTCCACACAAATATGCCCTGAACCTGTACCCCAACATATCCTCCGTGTCTCACTGGAATGTTCCAATGCAGAACTCCACATAAGTTTGCCCTGAACCTGTACCCCTCCATAACCTCCGTGTCTCACTGGAATGTACCAATGCAGAACTCCACACAAATATGCCCTGAAACTGTACCCCTCCATAAACTCCCTGTCGCACTGGAACGTACCAATGCAGAAAAACACACAAATGTGCCCTGAACCTGTACACCTACATAACCTCCCTGTCTCACTGGAACGTACCGATGCAGAACTCCACACAAATATGCCCTGAACCTGTACACCTCCATAACCTTCCTGTCTCACTGGAACGTACCAATGCAGAACTCCGCGCAAATATGCCATGAACCGGGAACCCTCCATATCACCCGTGTCTCACTGGAATGTACCAATGCAGAACTCCACACAAATATGCCCTGAACCTGTACCCCTCCATAACCTACCTGTCTCACTGCAACGTACCAATGCAGAACTCCACACAAATATGCCCTTAACCTGTACAGCTCGAAAACATCCCAGTCTCACTGGAAAGTACCAATGCAGAACTATACACAAATATGCCCTGAACCTGTACCCCAACATATCCTCCGTGTCTCACTGGAATGTTCCAATGCAGAACTCCACACAAATATGCCCTGAAACTGTACCCCTCCATAAACTCCCTGTCGCACTGGAACGTACCAATGCAGAACTCCACACAAATATGCCCTAAACCTGTACCCCACCATAACCTCCCTGTCACACTGGAACGTACCAATGCATAACTCCACAAAAATATGCCCTGAACCTGTACCCCTCCATAACCTCCCTGTCTCACTGGAACGTACCAATGCAGAACTCCACGTAAATATGCCCTGAAACTGTACCTCTCCATAACCTCCCTTTCTCACTGGAACGTACCAATGCAGAAAAACACACAAATGTGCCCTGAACCTGTACACCTACATAACCTCCCTGTCTCACTGGAACGTACCAATGCTGAACTCCACAAAAATATGCCCTGAACCTGTACGCTCCAAAAGCTACCTGTCTCACTGGAACGTACCAATGACGATCTCCACACAAATTTGCCATGAACCTGTATCCCTCCATATCCTCCGTGTCTCACTGGAACGTACCAATGCAGAACTCCACACAAATATGCCCTGAAACTGTACCCCTCCATAACCTCCCTGTCTCACTGGAACGTACCAATGCAAAACTCCACATGAATATGCCCTGAAACTGTAGGCTCCAAAACCTACCTGTCTCACTGGAACGTATCAATGAAGAACTTCACACAAATATGCCATGAACCTGTATCCCTCCATAACCTCCGTGTTTCACTGGAACGTACCATTGCAGAACTCCAAAAAAATATGCCCTGAACCTGTAGCCCTCCATAACCTCCCTGTCTCACTGGAACGTACCAATGCAAAACTCCACCCAAATATGCCCTGAACCTGTACCCCTGCATATCCTCCGTGTCTCACTGGAATGTTCCAATGCAGAACTCCACATAAATATGCCCTGAACCTGTACACCTCCATAACCTCCCTGTCTCACTGGAACGTACCAATGCAGAACTCCACACAAATATGCCCTGAAACTGTACCCCTCCATAACCTCCCTGTCACACTGGAACGTACCAATGCAGAACTCCACAAAAATATGCCCTGAACCTGTACCCCTCCATAACCTCCCTGTCACACTGGAACGTACCAATGCAGAAAAACACACAAATGTGCCCTGAACCTGTACGCTCCAAAATCTACCTGTCTCACTGGAACGTACCATTGCAGAACTCCAAAAAAATATGCCCTGAACCTGTACCCCTCCATAACCTCCCTGTCTCACTGGAACGTACCAATGCAGAAAAACACACAAATGTGCCCTGAACCTGTACGCTCCAAAATCTACCTGTCTCACTGGAACGTACCAATGCAAAACTCCACCCAAATATGCCCTGAACCTGTACACCTGCATATCCTCCGTGTCTCACTGGAATGTTCCAATGCAGAACTCCACACAAATATGCCCTGAAACTGTACCCCTCCATAACCTTCCTGTCTCACTGGAACGTACCAATGCAGAACTACACAAAAATATCCCCTGAATATGTACCCTCCCTAACCTCCCTGTCACACTGTAACGTACCAATGCAGAACTCCACACGAATATGTCCTGTACCTGTACCCTTCCATAACCTCCCTGTCTCACTGGAACGTACTAATTCAGAACTACACACAATAATGCCCTGAACCTGTATCCTGCATAACATCCCTGTCTCAGTAGAATGTACCAATGCAGAACTCCAAAAAAATAAGCCCTGAACCTGTACCCCTCCATAAACTCCCTGTCAAACTGGAACGTACCAATGCAAAACTCCACCCAAATATGCCCTGAACCTGTACCCCTGCATATCCTCCGTGTCTCACTGGAATGTTCCAATGCAGAACTCCACATAAATATGCCCTGAACCTGTACACCTCCATAACCTCCCTGTCTCACTGGAACGTACCAATGCAGAACTCCACACAAATATGCCCTGAATATGTACCCTCCCTCACCTCCCTTTCACACTGTAACGTACCAATGCAGAACTCCACACGAATATGTCCTGTACCTGTACCCTTCCATAACCCCCCTGTCTCACTGGAACGTACTAATTCAGAACTACACACAATAATGCCCTGAACCTGTATCCTGCATAACATACCTGTCTCAGTAGAATGTACCAATGCAGAACTCCATACAAATATGCCCTGAACCTGTACACCTCCATAACCTTCCTGTCTCACTGGAACTTACCAATGCAGAACTCCACACAAATATGCCCTGAAACAATACCCTCCATAACCTCCCTGTCTCACTGGAACGTACCGATGCAGAACTCCACACAAATATGCCCTGAACCTGTACACCTCCATAACCTTCCTGTCTCACTGGAACTTACCAATGCAGAACTCCACACAAATATGCCCTTAACCTGTACAGCTCCAAAACATCCCAGTCTCACTGGAAAGTACCAATGCAGAACTCCACACAAATATGCCCTGAACCTGTACCCCACCATATCCTCCGTGTCTCACTGGAAAGTTCCAGTGCAGAACTCCACATATGTATGCCCTGAACCTGTACCCCTCCATAACCTCCGTGTCTCACTGGAATGTACCAATGCAGAACTCCACACAAATATGCCCTGAAACTGTACCCCTCCATAAACTCTCTGTCGCACTGGAACGTACCAATGCAGAACTCCACACAAATATGCCCTAAACCTGTACCCCACCATAACCTCCCTGTCACACTGGAACGTACCAATGCAGAACTCCACAAAAATATGCCCTTAACCTGTACCCCTCCATAACCTCCCTGTCTCACTGGAACGTACCAATGCAGAACTCCACATAAATATGCCCTGCACCTGTCCCCCTCCATAACCTCCCTTTCTCACTGGAACGTACCAATGCAGAAAAACACACAAATGTGCCCTGAACCTGTACACCTACATAACCTCCCTGTCTCACTGGAAGGTACCAATGCAGAACTCCACAAAAATATGCCCTGAACCTGTACGCTCCAAAACCTACCTGTCTCACTGGAACGTACCAATGACGAACTCCACACAAATTTGCCATGAACCTGTATCCCTCCATATCCTCCGTGTCTCACTGGAACGTTCCAATGCAAAACTCCACACAAATATGCCCTGAACCTGTACGCTCCAAAACCTACCTGTCTCAGTGGAACGTACCAATGACGAACTCCACACAAATTTGCCATGAACCTGTATCCCTCCATATCCTCCGTGTCTCACTGGAACGTACCAATGCAAAACTCCACAAAAATATGCCTTGAACCTGTACCCTCCCTCACCTCCCTGTCACACTGTAACGTACCAATGCAGAACTCCACACGAATATGTCCTGTACCTGTACCCTTCCATAACCTCCCTGTCTCACTGGAACGTACTAATACAGAACTACACACAATAATGCCCTGAACCTGTATCCTGCATAACATACCTGTCTCAGTAGAATGTACCAATGCAGAACTCCATACAAATATGCCCTGAACCTGTACACCTCCATAACCTTCCTGTCTCACTGGAACTTACCAATGCAGAACTCCACACAAATATGCCCTGAAACAATACCCTCCATAACCTCCCTGTCTCACTGGAACGTATCAATGAAGAACTTCACACAAATATGCCATGAACCTGTATCCCTCCATAACCTCCGTGTTTCACTGGAACGTACCATTGCAGAACTCCAAAAAAATATGCCCTGAACCTGTAGCCCTCCATAACCTCCCTGTCTCACTGGAACGTACCAATGCAAAACTCCACCCAAATATGCCCTGAACCTGTACCCCTGCATATCCTCCGTGTCTCACTGGAATGTTCCAATGCAGAACTCCACATAAATATGCCCTGAACCTGTACACCTCCATAACCTCCCTGTCTCACTGGAACGTACCAATGCAGAACTCCACACAAATATGCCCTGAAACTGTACCCCTCCATAACCTCCCTGTCACACTGGAACGTACCAATGCAGAACTCCACAAAAATATGCCCTGAACCTGTACCCCTCCATAACCTCCCTGTCTCACTGGAACGTACCAATGCAGAAAAACACACAAATATGCCCTGAACCTGTACGCTCCAAAATCTACCTGTCTCACTGGAACGTACCAATGCAAAACTCCACCCAAATATGCCCTGAACCTGTACACCTGCATATCCTCCGTGTCTCACTGGAATGTTCCAATGCAGAACTCCACACAAATATGCCCTGAAACTGTACCCCTCCATAACCTTCCTGTCTCACTGGAACGTACCAATGCAGAACTACACAAAAATATCCCCTGAATATGTACCCTCCCTAACCTCCCTGTCACACTGTAACGTACCAATGCAGAACTCCACACGAATATGTCCTGTACCTGTACCCTTCCATAACCTCCCTGTCTCACTGGAACGTACTAATTCAGAACTACACACAATAATGCCCTGAACCTGTATCCTGCATAACATCCCTGTCTCAGTAGAATGTACCAATGCAGAACTCCAAAAAAATAAGCCCTGAACCTGTACCCCTCCATAAACTCCCTGTCAAACTGGAACGTACCAATGCAAAACTCCACCCAAATATGCCCTGAACCTGTACCCCTGCATAACCTCCCTGTCACACTGTAACGTACCAATGCAGAACTCCACACAAATATGTCCTGTACCTGTACCCCTCCATAACCTCCCTGTCTAACTGGAGCGTACCAATGCAGAACTCCACAAAAATATCCGCTGAATATGTGCCCTCCATAACCTCCCTGTCACACTGGAACGTACCAATGCAGAACTCCAGAAAAATATGCATTGAACCTGTACACCTCCATAACCTCCCTGTCTCACCGGAACGTACCCATGAAGAACTCCATATAAATATGCCCTGAAACTGTACCGCTCCATAACCTCCCTTCCTCACTGGAACGTACCAATGCAGAACTCCACGCAAATATGCCATGAACCGGGAACCCTCCATATCACCCGTGTCTCACTGGAATGTACCAATGCAGAACTCCACACAAATATGCCCTGAACCTGTACCCCTCCATAACCTACCTGTCTCACTGCAACGTACCAATGCAGAACTCCACACAAATATGCCCTTAACCTGTACAGCTCGAAAACATCCCAGTCTCACTGGAAAGTACCAATGCAGAACTCCACACAAATATGCCCTGAACCTGTACCCCAACATATCCTCCGTGTCTCACTGGAATGTTCCAATGCAGAACTCCACATAAGTATGCCCTGAACCTGTACCCCTCCATAACCTCCGTGTCTCACTGGAATGTACCAATGCAGAACTCCACACAAATATGCCCTGAAACTGTACCCCTCCATAAACTCCCTGTCGCACTGGAACGTACCAATGCAGAAAAACACACAAATGTGCCCTGAACCTGTACACCTACATAACCTCCCTGTCTCACTGGAACGTACCGATGCAGAACTCCACACAAATATGCCCTGAACCTGTACACCTCCATAACCTTCCTGTCTCACTGGAACGTACCAATGCAGAACTCCGCGCAAATATGCCATGAACCGGGAACCCTCCATATCACCCGTGTCTCACTGGAATGTACCAATGCAGAACTCCACACAAATATGCCCTGAACCTGTACCCCTCCATAACCTACCTGTCTCACTGCAACGTACCAATGCAGAACTCCACACAAATATGCCCTTAACCTGTACAGCTCGAAAACATCCCAGTCTCACTGGAAAGTACCAATGCAGAACTATACACAAATATGCCCTGAACCTGTACCCCAACATATCCTCCGTGTCTCACTGGAATGTTCCAATGCAGAACTCCACACAAATATGCCCTGAAACTGTACCCCTCCATAAACTCCCTGTCGCACTGGAACGTACCAATGCAGAACTCCACACAAATATGCCCTAAACCTGTACCCCACCATAACCTCCCTGTCACACTGGAACGTACCAATGCATAACTCCACAAAAATATGCCCTGAACCTGTACCCCTCCATAACCTCCCTGTCTCACTGGAACGTACCAATGCAGAACTCCACGTAAATATGCCCTGAAACTGTACCTCTCCATAACCTCCCTTTCTCACTGGAACGTACCAATGCAGAAAAACACACAAATGTGCGCTGAACCTGTACACCTACATAACCTCCCTGTCTCACTGGAACGTACCAATGCTGAACTCCACAAAAATATGCCCTGAACCTGTACGCTCCAAAAGCTACCTGTCTCACTGGAACGTACCAATGACGATCTCCACACAAATTTGCCATGAACCTGTATCCCTCCATATCCTCCGTGTCTCACTGGAACGTACCAATGCAGAACTCCACACAAATATGCCCTGAAACTGTACCCCTCCATAACCTCCCTGTCACACTGGAACGTACCAATGCAGAACTCCACAAAAATATGCCCTGAACCTGTACCCCTCCATAACCTCCCTGTCTCACTGGAACGTACCAATGCAGAAAAACACACAAATATGCCCTGAACCTGTACGCTCCAAAATCTACCTGTCTCACTGGAACGTACCAATGCAAAACTCCACCCAAATATGCCCTGAACCTGTACACCTGCATATCCTCCGTGTCTCACTGGAATGTTCCAATGCAGAACTCCACACAAATATGCCCTGAAACTGTACCCCTCCATAACCTTCCTGTCTCACTGGAACGTACCAATGCAGAACTACACAAAAATATCCCCTGAATATGTACCCTCCCTAACCTCCCTGTCACACTGTAACGTACCAATGCAGAACTCCACACGAATATGTCCTGTACCTGTACCCTTCCATAACCTCCCTGTCTCACTGGAACGTACTAATTCAGAACTACACACAATAATGCCCTGAACCTGTATCCTGCATAACATCCCTGTCTCAGTAGAATGTACCAATGCAGAACTCCAAAAAAATAAGCCCTGAACCTGTACCCCTCCATAAACTCCCTGTCAAACTGGAACGTACCAATGCAAAACTCCACCCAAATATGCCCTGAACCTGTACCCCTGCATAACCTCCCTGTCACACTGTAACGTACCAATGCAGAACTCCACACAAATATGTCCTGTACCTGTACCCCTCCATAACCTCCCTGTCTAACTGGAGCGTACCAATGCAGAACTCCACAAAAATATCCGCTGAATATGTGCCCTCCATAACCTCCCTGTCACACTGGAACGTACCAATGCAGAACTCCAGAAAAATATGCATTGAACCTGTACACCTCCATAACCTCCCTGTCTCACCGGAACGTACCCATGAAGAACTCCATATAAATATGCCCTGAAACTGTACCGCTCCATAACCTCCCTTCCTCACTGGAACGTACCAATGCAGAACTCCACGCAAATATGCCATGAACCGGGAACCCTCCATATCACCCGTGTCTCACTGGAATGTACCAATGCAGAACTCCACACAAATATGCCCTGAACCTGTACCCCTCCATAACCTACCTGTCTCACTGCAACGTACCAATGCAGAACTCCACACAAATATGCCCTTAACCTGTACAGCTCGAAAACATCCCAGTCTCACTGGAAAGTACCAATGCAGAACTCCACACAAATATGCCCTGAACCTGTACCCCAACATATCCTCCGTGCTCACTGGAATGTTCCAATGCAGAACTCCACATAAGTATGCCCTGAACCTGTACCCCTCCATAACCTCCGTGTCTCACTGGAATGTACCAATGCAGAACTCCACACAAATATGCCCTGAAACTGTACCCCTCCATAAACTCCCTGTCGCACTGGAACGTACCAATGCAGAAAAACACACAAATGTGCCCTGAACCTGTACACCTACATAACCTCCCTGTCTCACTGGAACGTACCGATGCAGAACTCCACACAAATATGCCCTGAACCTGTACACCTCCATAACCTTCCTGTCTCACTGGAACGTACCAATGCAGAACTCCGCGCAAATATGCCATGAACCGGGAACCCTCCATATCACCCGTGTCTCACTGGAATGTACCAATGCAGAACTCCACACAAATATGCCCTGAACCTGTACCCCTCCATAACCTACCTGTCTCACTGCAACGTACCAATGCAGAACTCCACACAAATATGCCCTTAACCTGTACAGCTCGAAAACATCCCAGTCTCACTGGAAAGTACCAATGCAGAACTATACACAAATATGCCCTGAACCTGTACCCCAACATATCCTCCGTGTCTCACTGGAATGTTCCAATGCAGAACTCCACACAAATATGCCCTGAAACTGTACCCCTCCATAAACTCCCTGTCGCACTGGAACGTACCAATGCAGAACTCCACACAAATATGCCCTAAACCTGTACCCCACCATAACCTCCCTGTCACACTGGAACGTACCAATGCATAACTCCACAAAAATATGCCCTGAACCTGTACCCCTCCATAACCTCCCTGTCTCACTGGAACGTACCAATGCAGAACTCCACGTAAATATGCCCTGAAACTGTACCTCTCCATAACCTCCCTTTCTCACTGGAACGTACCAATGCAGAAAAACACACAAATGTGCGCTGAACCTGTACACCTACATAACCTCCCTGTCTCACTGGAACGTACCAATGCTGAACTCCACAAAAATATGCCCTGAACCTGTACGCTCCAAAAGCTACCTGTCTCACTGGAACGTACCAATGACGATCTCCACACAAATTTGCCATGAACCTGTATCCCTCCATATCCTCCGTGTCTCACTGGAACGTACCAATGCAGAACTCCACACAAATATGCCCTGAAACTGTACCCCTCCATAACCTCCCTGTCTCACTGGAACGTACCAATGCAAAACTCCACATGAATATGCCCTGAAACTGTAGGCTCCAAAACCTACCTGTCTCACTGGAACGTATCAATGAAGAACTTCACACAAATATGCCATGAACCTGTATCCCTCCATAACCTCCGTGTTTCACTGGAACGTACCATTGCAGAACTCCAAAAAAATATGCCCTGAACCTGTAGCCCTCCATAACCTCCCTGTCTCACTGGAACGTACCAATGCAAAACTCCACCCAAATATGCCCTGAACCTGTACCCCTGCATATCCTCCGTGTCTCACTGGAATGTTCCAATGCAGAACTCCACATAAATATGCCCTGAACCTGTACACCTCCATAACCTCCCTGTCTCACTGGAACGTACCAATGCAGAACTCCACACAAATATGCCCTGAAACTGTACCCCTCCATAACCTCCCTGTTACACTGGAACGTACCAATGCAGAACTCCACAAAAATATGCCCTGAACCTGTACCCCTCCATAACCTCCCTGTCTCACTGGAACGTACCAATGCAGAAAAACACACAAATGTGCCCTGAACCTGTACGCTCCAAAATCTACCTGTCTCACTGGAACGTACCAATGCAAAACTCCACCCAAATATGCCCTGAACCTGTACACCTGCATATCCTCCGTGTCTCACTGGAATGTTCCAATGCAGAACTCCACACAAATATGCCCTGAAACTGTATCCCTCCATAACCTTCCTGACTCACTGGAACGTACCAATGCAGAACTACACAAAAATATCCCCTGAATATGTACCCTCCCTAACCTCCCTGTCACACTGTAACGTACCAATGCAGAACTCCACACGAATATGTCCTGTACCTGTACCCTTCCATAACCTCCCTGTCTCACTGGAACGTACTAATTCAGAACTACACACAATAATGCCCTGAACCTGTATCCTGCATAACATCCCTGTCTCAGTAGAATGTACCAATGCAGAACTCCAAAAAAATAAGCCCTGAACCTGTACCCCTCCATAAACTCCCTGTCAAACTGGAACGTACCAATGCAAAACTCCACCCAAATATGCCCTGAACCTGTACCCCTGCATATCCTCCGTGTCTCACTGGAATGTTCCAATGCAGAACTCCACATAAATATGCCCTGAACCTGTACACCTCCATAACCTCCCTGTCTCACTGGAACGTACCAATGCAGAACTCCACACAAATATGCCCTGAATATGTACCCTCCCTCACCTCCCTGTCACACTGTAACGTACCAATGCAGAACTCCACACGAATATGTCCTGTACCTGTACCCTTCCATAACCTCCCTGTCTCACTGGAACGTACTAATTCAGAACTACACACAATAATGCCCTGAACCTGTATCCTGCATAACATACCTGTCTCAGTAGAATGTGAGTAGATAGAGCAGGATTAACATGCAGATACGGCAGGGAATTGGATGACCAAGCAGAATTGTTTTGTGGTGCAGGATGGTTGAAATACGATAGCAGAAATGTCTCGCAGGGACAATATAAGGATGACTGATCAGTTATCCCTCTCAGTGCCATTCTCATGCCTCCTCCCCTGACTATCAGGAACCTACGAACTTCCGCTTTATATATAGAACTCAAGAAAATCCGAAGATGCTGGAATCCAAGCAACACAGGTCCCGATTAAGGGTCTCGGCCTGATCACCCTGAAGCCTATCAGGATCGAGTTGATGTCAGGAGGATGTTTCCTATCATGGATGACTGGAGGGCTGTCCATTGTGAATAGAGATGAGGAGGAATTCCTTTATCCACAGGATGGTGAACCTGTCACAGGCAGCTGTGGACGGTAAAAAAATGCGTATATCTAAGGCGGAGCAACAAACACATATTGCTGGAGGAACACAGCAGGCCACGGAGAATCTATGGAAAAGAGTTAACAATTGACGGTTCCGGCTGAAACCTTTCATCAGGACCTGTGTTGCTCAAGATTCCCTACAAATTCTTTACTGTTCTAATTAGGGACTGCCGGCCATGGGGTTGTGGAAAATAGGAGAAAGGGATCCTTATCTCATTTTCAGATGGTGATGAGAGGCGGTATAGGAGCGAGTTGCGCCAACTAGTGGAGTGGTGTCGCAACAACAACCTCCCACTCAACATCAGGAAGACGAGATGATTGTTGAGTTCAGAAAGAGTAAGACGACCAATCACATACCAATCCTCGTAGAGGGATCAGAATTGGAGAGAGTGAACAGTTTCAAGTTCCTGTGTGTCAAGATCTCTGAGGATCTAACCTAGTCCCAACATACTGATGAGGTTTTAACGAAGTCAAGACATCGGCTACACTTCATTAGGAGTTTGAAGGGATTTGGAATGTCAACAAATACTCTCAAACACTTCCGTAGATGTACCACGGAAAAAATTCTGAGAGGCTGCATCATTGTCTGGTATGGGAGTGGGGTGGGGGGTGGTGCACAGGACCGAAGAAGCTGCAGGAAGCTTTAACCTTAGTCGGCTGCACCTTCGGTACTAGCCTTCAAAGTACCCTGGATATCTTCAAGGAGTGGTGCCTCAGCAAGGCAGCGTCCAATGTTAACCTCCATCACCCAGGACATGCCCTGGCCTCACTGTTACTTTCATGTAGATGTACAGAAGACTGAAAACACACACTCAGCAATTCAGGAACAGCTTCTTCCCCTCTTCCTAAATGGACTTTGAACCCTTAGACACTACTTCACTTTCTTATTTATACACACACGCACTTTCGATAGATAGATAGATAGATAGATAGATAGATAGATAGATAGATAGATAGATAGATAGATAGATAGATAGACAGATAGATAGACAGACAGATAGATAGGTAGGTAGGTATATATATATATATATATATATTTAATCTACTGAAAAACATTTATTATTATTATTGTTATTATTTTGTTATTTTCTTCGATATTATGAACTGCTGCTTCTAAGTTAACATTTCACGACACATGCCGGTGATAACACATCTGTTTCAGATTCTGATTCCCCCATGTCAGACTTCACACTCACAAATGAATCCTGAAATTGAAAGAAGGGCCTGTTCCTGTGCTGTACTGTTCTATGTTCTCTGTTCCCTGTTCAGAAGAACGAGAGGAGATCTCAAGGAAACACAGAATTCTTTCAGGGCTCAGCAGGCAGGACTAAAAGAGGATGCACGGACAACATCCCCAGACAGCTCTCACCCTCCTTCTTCTCGCAGGCCCCTGTGAGCCTCCTCACTAACGGGGGTCGAGTCCTCTCCAGAATCGAAACGCCGCCCGTCTCCACTAAGTCCGGACACATCAGCACTAATGATTCACGAGCTTCAAACACCCAGACATCGGCCTCCGAGAACTCCAGTTTCATTGACCAATAACCGTCGGCTGGATAATCCCCAGCACTGATACCCCAAATCTCTAGTGCCCTGAATGGTGTCAAGGGTAAATGCTTCAAATACCGGTTGTAAAACGAAGAGTACAGTAACTTGACCTGTGACCCGGTATCGAAGATGAATTTAGCACAGCTTCCATCTATCCGTAACGACACACTGGAGCGTGGTCCCACGAAGGCTTCAGGAATAGGGTCTTTTTCGTTCCCCATTATCTGGACATGATTTGAAACCTCACCCCGAGCTGCATTTTGCTTCCATTCGAACCAGACGCCTTGTCCCGCGCTACAGGTAACTGGCAGCTGTCACTACGGGGTAATTGAACCTGACTGTTCTAACAACGTCATCTGCCCGCCTATTCAAACTTTCAACCAATCCCTGTCGTTTTCCCCCAACCGAGAACTGTCACTTATCTATCAACTGAGGGGTCCGTTCCGCCCACTTCTCATACGCCTCCGCCCCTTCAGGGGTGAGCAGTATTCCAAACAACAGGAGGAGCCTGCCATAGCTGGAACACTTAATCGCCAGAGAAACAATGGCGGATACTACCTCAGAATTCTCACCCTTCACTGGGGGACGAGAACTAATTAGACATTCCAAATCCACACTGCTCTTTCCTCTCACTCCTGACAGTATTGACAGACCATGGCCCAGCCTCACCTGGGGCATCAATAGTCACTGGCAGCCCCACCCCCTAAACGTCAGCACTAGTCTGCACTAAAACGAGGTCTGAGCCCGCCATTTTATCAAACTTTCGCGCTAAGATTTCAACTTTGCCATCAGCTTTAACTATACTCAAAAATCGAATTAACAATTCATCCAGGGTACGAATATACACCCCACTCAACCAGTTACTGAGCACAATCCCACAGAGACACACATTACTAACCGCAATTCCACAGAGACACATTCCTAACCGCAATCCCACAGAGACAAAACATTACTAACCGTAATCCCACAGAGACACATTCCTAACCGCAATCCCACAGAGACACACGTTACTAACCGCAATCTCACAGTGACACACATTACTAACCACAATCTCACAGAGACAGACATTGCTACCAGCAATCCCACTGAGACACATTACTAACCGCAATCCCGCACAGACACATATTACTAACCGCAATCCCACAGAGACACATTACTAACCGCAACCCCACAGAGACACACATTATTAACCGCAATTTCACAGAGACACACATTACTAACCAGAATCTCACAGAGCCACACATTACTAACCGCAATCCCACTGAGACACATTACTAACCGCAATCTCACAGTGACACACATTACTAACCGCAGTCCCACAGAGACACACATTACTAGCCACAGTCCCACAGATATACACATTACTAACTGCAGTCCCACAGAGACACACATTACTAACCGCAGTCCCACAGAGACACACATTACTGACCACAGTCCCACAGAGATACACATTACTAACCGCAATTCCACAGAGACACACATTACTAACAGCAATCTCACAGCAGCACTGATTTACACAGGGCGATCATACAGCATCCCATAAATCAAACCCCGGACGAGCCCCCACATTGTAACACTCGCTTCGCCTCGTGGCATGACCTCGGGGTGATGACCTCCCTGCTCGGCCAAACTTTAGAACTCTCGTTTGGGTGGATGCGGCGTGAAGTGTCCCCTGTGTAAAATCACCCTCCCGAAATAACGAACAGTACGCAGTATGCGGTTAAACAAATAAGGTTTTATTACTCTTAATTTGTCTATGAGACTAGTAGAGAACAAAATATAAAATAAAAGACCGCAAGAATTTGAATAAACGGTTCGTACACACTTCGTTGGAGATCAGGGTTTCCCATCACAGGTCCACCTTCGACTATCGTCGACTTCCGCTCCCGCATCGAGCCCAAGTGGTCAGGCAGCTCACCGAATCCTCACGTCGTGTCTCCGCTCCTCATTATCCTCTCACATTCTGCCCAAATCCCGCGTTAACCAACAGCTTTCACAGAGACAGGAAAGTATCACAACTCGCCCATTGGTTAGCAACTGAATTCCAAAGTCCCTTAATCCCGTCAAACTTGCTGCTACCGAGAACCCATTACCTCAGCAGTTAACGTGACAAGAAGGCATTTTATTAGCCTTAGCAGTTGATATCAGACCCTTACATGTACGACTGCAATATGAACACCATGCGTCACCAATCCCCACGTAAAAGTTAGTAGTTTCAGTAGTGAAACAGGGATTTCGGCTCACCATGTATATGCCAGTTATCTTCCTTCTCCAATTCAACGTTTGCTCTGTTGCCTGCTCTTCCTTGCTGATTCAAATGTTCATAGAGATGGTCTAAAAATAACTGCTTGCACCATCCCCTCAGACATTATGCTCCAGATGGTAACCTTCAGAGGCAATTATTCCTCAGATCCCATCTAAACCTCACACTCTTCTTCTTAAAACACTCCTTGTTATTCAGACTTCTGTCTGGAATCACAGAGTACCAATGAACAGCAAGTGTGGTTCCTTCCAAATGGCCCCGCCCACTTGAATTTGTCCCATTTGCCTGAATCTGGACAATAACCCTCTGAGCAGGTACTATCCATTAACCTGTAAAAATATCCTTCTAACCATCTAGCTGAACCCAACCCTACCACTTTCTATAGTCGCTCCTTCCACATCCCCATCATTGTCTGTGGATAAAATGTCCCCTTTTAGTCTTTCTCCTCTTACGGAAAATCTACGTCCTTGAGTTTTACAACCACCCCCTCGGGCTTGAAAAGGCAGTCTCCATTTACATTATCGATGCACCTCATGTTCCTTGTCTTCGTTAAGATCACCGCTCAACGTTGGATGTTCTAGGAGAACATTGTTC